>NW_008331829.1:1977112-2055096 GCF_000622305.1 Nannospalax galili
AGGAGGAGGAGGAGGAAATTATAGTACATGAAGTTATCAGAAAAAAAGTGATGGGGAGATGTGAGAGGAGCTGGAGGGGAGGGAGTGGGCATGAGTTTGATCAAAACACCTTATATACATGTTTGAAATTCTCAATAAATTATTTTAAAGAAAAGTTTATTAGATATCCAGAACTCTAGTACCTCTCAAATTTTATTCCTCTATGATAATTAGAAAAGTTTGTTCAAATGCATTTCAAAAGAAGTAAATGTTAAGTGAGATTTTTGGAGGGGGGCGTGGAGAGGCTGAACCTCATATAGTCAAGGCTGGCCCTGATTTCACTTCATAGCAGAGGATAAACTGGGACTCCTGAGCCCTCTATGTCCACCTGGGATTATAGGCATTTCTGTCATGCCTAGCTCAAATGAAGTTTTTTAAATTACTGTTATATTCATTTGTTACCTATGTGGGGGGCAGCTATGGAACACATGTAGAACTTAGAGGACAAGTTGTAGAAGTCAGTTCTCTGCTTTTATCATGTAGCTTCTGGGATTCAAACTCATGTCATCAGGCTTCACTGGCAAGTGCCTTCATCCTTGGAGCCATTTCACGAGCACCAAATGCATTATTTTTAATTGATATACTTTGGGGTCTTCATCTTCTATGCTAATGAATATGCCTTGAGGTGTGGGATCCTAATAAAATTCATCCTTTTAACAATGGACTTTAGAAAACCTAATTTAAAATATATTATACGTGAAAAATTTCTCTTCATAATAGAGTATCTTTTAGAAATCAGTATAGGGGCTGGAGAGATGGCTCAGCAGTTAAGAACACTGGCTGTTCTTACAGAACCTGGGTTCAAGTCTCAGCACCCACATGGCAACTAACAATTGTCCATAACTCCAGTCCCAGGGGATCCGGCAGCTTCTTCTGACCTCTATGGGCATGGCACGACATGGGTGCACTTACCTGCATGCAGGCAATACACGCATACACATAAAATAAAACTAATAAATAAAATTATTTTTAAAGTTTAAAAATAAATGTAAAAGTTTCTATGGTAATGCATTGGTCATCATTGATCCTGATGAATTTTCCCACCCCCCCCCACACATGAATATTACACTTTAGCACTAGACTATGTTATAAGGATTTCAATTTTGGTTGAGGGTAGAGAAATCATTTCCAAAATCCTCATAGATGTTAATATTTATCAAGACTGTGTGATCTGAAGCAAGAAGGCCTGGAGCCTTTAAAGAGAACAATCCACATTTCACAACTGGTATCTTTAAAATGCCAAGTATCAGCCTTTTAAAAATTGAGTACATGCTTGCCAAAGGCTAATCTTGGAACTACTTAACTGCAGTTTTTTGTAGATGTATGTAGCGTTAGTACTGTAGAAAGATAATATGAAAATGAACAATACATTTTTAGTAAATTTCAGTTTATTAGAAAGGTGTGTATCACCCTTACTCATTTGTAATTGCCACCACTCTGCTTTGCAGTGTCCTTGGTGTATGGACGGATGATGACTCAAGCCAACTCAGTTTAAAATTAAATATTTAGAAGGAGGAATCTGTAGTCATTACCCTCTCTACTTCCTTTATTTATTTATTGTTTATTTGTTTGTTTATTATTTTATGTGCATGAATGTATTGCCTGCATGTGTGTAAGCGTACCCATGTCATTCAGCGCCCAAGGAGGACAGAAGAGGGTGTCAGATCCCCTGGAACTAGAGTCACACACTATTGTTAACAGCCCTGTGGGTGCTGGGATTCAAACCCAGGTCTTCTACAAGAACAGGCAGTGCTCTTAACCGCTTAACCACGGAGGCATCTCTCCAGCACCTCTACTTGCTTTCTAAGCATTTCTGGCATCACAAAAATAGATGAAAATTTGCACAGATTTTTTTCTTTAAATATGGCTGTTGATGAGTCAAATATGAGTGACCATGGTGGGGGAAGGCAGATTCAGGTTCACAAAGATCATGTTCTGGTGTGACAAATGTTTCATGAAGATTTTATAGTAACAGACTAAAGAAAATCATAAGTTGAATCGTTTTTTTCAGATACTTGGTGGAGGCATCAGGTAGGCAAGTCACAGCAAAGGAAACCTCTGCTGTAGCCTCAGATGCTAGCTGATGACCTTCTTAGCCTTTGGGTTGGTGGAGGCTAGTGATATGTTTGTATATTCCAAAAGGATTGGATAGTCACAAGGATGTTAGATGGGCCACAAGTGGCTAATTAAAGACTGACATAGCCCAAGATACTTTAGATCTGGAGGCGAAACACTCCAGCTCACTACAACCACTGAAGTTTTAATCAATTAACAGTGTGGGGTTTTTTGTTGTTGTTGTTGTTTCTGGGAACTTCATTTCACAGAGCTGAATGTTACATGAAATGTCACTTATTCTAATGTGAAAACTCGTTTTTTTTCTTTTTGTATCACATTGTAGTCCAAACTTGTATTTATGTGAGTAATTTTTTTTTTTTTTTTTTCTTTTTAGATCGCTTTGACTTTTAGTTGATGATGCTGTATTTGTGAAAACATTTTAAAATGTAATACTTGCTTGGCATGGTGGCACACGCTTTTAATCCCAGCACTTGGGAGGCAGAGGCAGGCAGATCTCTGTGAGTTCAAGGCCAGCCTAGTCTACTTAGTGAGTTCCAGGACAGGAGAGGGGCTACAGAGAGACACTGTTTCAAAAAGACCAAAAAACAGAAAAAAAATTGAGTCCAAAATCTATGCTTTCCTTTTCTTTTTTTTCCTTTTTTAGATCTAAGCAGATCTAAGCAGGTATATCAGAATGGAGGAATTGATGAGGAATTGGCCCAGGGGGTTATCACACCTCTACCAGGCAGGCTCCTTTAATAAGTACAGGGAGAGGCCTCTAAAGTTAAAAAGACTTGGGGAGAGGGAGCAGCCCTTCTGCTCTTCCCTGGGTATAGGGGTTTATCAGTGCAGATCAGGAACTGCCTTCCAGGAAAATCCACAACAGCAGCTTCACAGTTGAGCAAAGTTTGTGGAGTTAATCCACTTCCAGAGTATTTCAGCCTAAAATGTCTTCATTAGCATAACAAACGGTGATTTACACCCCTGGGCTGGGGTCACCAGTACCTCCCTAAAGCTAACCTTATCACTTTCCACTTTCTGTTTACTTTTCTTTCAAATGAAAAGTAGTAAAAGCCTCAAAGAGAAAAGAGCCCTGGGCTTCTGGTCTGGACTGAGTCAGAATGCTGAGCACCCTGCTACCAGAAAGCCAGAAGGTGGAGGGGTAGGCCTTTGGGAGCCAAAGGTGTCTGGAGCCTTGGACTTGATTTCCTGTTGACCCTCAAAGGAGGGCTTGGTGTGAGCTATGCAGTTACACTGTCCTGTGGGAATATTGGCTTTCCTCTTGGCTGACAAGTCCTTCATCTAGCTGTGTGGCTGTCAAACAGACAAATTAATAATCCAGGTTAATGACAGATTGGTAATACGTTCTTCAGGTTCTAGACAATCCACCAAAATCTTACCATAAGATACTACAAGCTGTCAACTAGTAATTCAAACTCTACTTTGCAGGGGAGACTGAATGGAATTTCCCTATCAAATGCTGCAAAAGGTTCTCCTTAAATTGATGACATACTACCTGGTGTCAGAGCATTCAAAATTTTTATTTCAGAAATCAAATATAAGCAAGTTCAATAACATAAGGCAGGTTGTTACGAAGGTTAATCACATTGATCTTCCTTCCTCTTAGTCAGTAATGCCCTTTATTTTGTTCCAATCATAAGGGGTATCCGGAAATTCCTGTCAGAACACAGTGACACCCTTCACCATGTGCTTTTTTATCCACCCCCCCCCCGCAGGGTTTTGACCTTAAAATTTCTCCTCCAATGTTTGTTGTTTCATTTTGTTTTTGTTTTTACCTCCAATCTAAGAAAGTTAGTAGCAGGGGGTGGGGGTGGAGGAATGCCAAGTACTTTCAAATATGTTTTTCTGTATACATTTGGAGATTATAAAAAGCTAGCAGAAATTGAGCTTTGTTTCAAATTCATGACTGTGGAAACATCAAATCCATAGTTCTTTACACTGCCCTGAATTACATATATCATAATTGTCAATGGAAATAATAAATCGATATGCACTATTTCCTTTGAATAGAACTCAGAATGAAATGAATTGGAGAAAAAAGAGATGCCAGATAAAAGTCACATCTGCAAGTTTTTATTTCTGAAATAGAAAAGAAAATCAAGCACTGATTCTTTCTACCTTCTGTTCAAATACTTAAATTTATGTCTCACATTAGAAAATTCTAACATTGAAAAAGAAATTCTCTCAAAAGCTTATTTCTTGTTATATTAGGATTTCTATGGATTATAAAAATTCCATTTTCTTTCTTTCTATTTATTTGTGTATTTATTATTTATTTATTTATTTATTTAGTGTGTGTGTGTGTGTGTGTGTGTGTGTATGTGTGTGTGTGTGTATACAAGTTTCCTGCATTGTATCCTCCTGGAACTTGAGTCACAGCTAGGTGTGAGTCCCTGTACTTGAGTTCTGGGAACCCAACTCCAGTTCTCTGCAAGAGCAGTACATGCTCTTACCTGCTGAGCCATCTCCCTAGCCCCTTTATTTTTTCACATTGTTCTCAAAACATTTCCAGTGCAAGTGAAAATTAGAGCAATTCAACAAATATTTTTATGTTTAATTTTTTTTTTAATATTTAAGTAGGTCTAGACCTAATATTGTTGGCTCCACCTTTATGCCAATGATCAATGCCCACTCACTACTGGAAAATGTTCCCAATATTTTCTTTTTTTCAGTGATGGAAACGATGACATTTCTCTTCCTAGGCAAGCATTTTGCTTTTATTTGGGTTTGTATGCTTTGAGACTGGGTCCTACTGTATAGCCTAGTCTGGTCCGGAATATACCTCCTCAGACCCTAGAGCGTGGGCATTGCAGACACATGCCACCATGCCTGATTTTTCCAGCTTTGCTTTTTTCTTGTTGTTGTTTGGAAGTAATAGAAACTACCACTGAACCGGCTGTTTAAATGATACATAGACTATGTCATTGAGCAACGACACATTTCAGCTATACCTTAATAAAAACCAGCATGACCTTTAACATCTGTTTTAAAGCTCACCCAAGCTGATGAGAACCTGTTTCTTCAGAATTCTCTCAGGACTAGGCTTTGGAACAAGGGCCCGCTCTTTGTTTCATTGAAAACACTATTGCTAGCATGAAATGGGGAAGTAAAAGTCACACCCTTATCTAATCAGAGACAATTTTGCTATTGATCTCTAGATTTAGAATACCACACACCCAACCACAAACAATGTCTCTCATTGTTTGCAACAAGATAGTTGAGTGCTCTTTGTGGTACTTTGATATGTAAAGCATGATTACACACATTCATATATTTTTTGGGCCCAGTTCAGGGAAGGATCATGAGGGATTATGGTCATATGCCCAGAGGAGCACATAGCTCAGTGAGCTAGTCTACATTATCTTGCAAAGTTTAGGTAAAGTTATTTGTCTAGAGTATGTTGTATTGTAAAAGTCATTCTGATAAAATATATGATGGTTTGGAAGTAGTTTGTGGCGTTCATTATTGCGCCAACATCGTAATCACCTGAATAGGCTGATTTTGGAATTAAGTTTTTAAGAGTGTGCCTGAACTCAGAGGACACTAGTTCCCCTAGCGGTCCATTAGAACCATCCGTCTCTCAGAACTGTGTCAATGGATATCCCTTGTCCCCTCAACCTGTGCAGATGGCGCTGTCTGTGTCCTCACCCTGTGCTTTTGGAACCATCCCCATTACCAGGCAGGTCAGGCCACACCCATAATTTCAAAATGGTTTCCGCAGCTTTGTTGGGGAATTGCAAGGTCAAGTCCACCTTAATCCCCACACACTATCAGGTCCCTTCATCACTAGTCCACATTCATCCAAGGTCACACATCCTTTCCACCTCCGCTGTGGTCAGTGGGTAATGTGCCACTTGCAGTGCCTTGATTTTCCAACATACCTACATTCATTCATTATCTTTTTGGGTAGAGTACCAAACCGAGGTTGCCAGGGAGACACCCAGATATCAGAAGTAAGAACGTGCATGCTTTTGTTGGGGCTAATTAAAAGTCTATTGTCTAGATTATATCCATGAATAGAGATCATTCCTACAGTTCCCCTTTCTTCATTTTATAAATGAAGCAGCTGTCCATCAGGGCGGTCACTGGTAATGGGCTGGTCACAGTGGTGTGCTAGAGAGTCATCATAGGTCAGATGATGTCATCTTAGGTCTCTGGAGCAGGTGGCTTAGGCAGAGCAGCATTAGAGAAAGCACGAGGAACATGGCGGCTATTTACAGATGGTTGAATTTCAGGAAAACTTCTCTCTTGCCAAGGTGATGTTTTCTGGCTTTACCAGTCATGCCAGGGTCCAAGGAGGCCTGGAGGAAAAATACAGATGCAGCGCCTCCGCGCCGATGAAAGAAAAACCCGATCCAGCAATCAGTTGACTCTTAGTTTATGTAAAACCAGGGGTTTTGATAAAACTTATTTTTAAGATGTTTTTCCGGCAGCTGGTAGAGGGAAAAACTGAAAGGAACAATTTTAAAAATCAAAGACTAGGTTGGTTTTAAAAGATATAAAGTAGGCCAGGCGTGGTGGCAAATGCCTTTAATCCCAGCCCTTGGGAGGCAGAGGCAGGCGGATCTCTGTGAGTTCAAGGCCAGCCTGGTCTACATAGTGAGTTCCAGGGCAACTGGGGCTACAGGGAGACCCTGTGTCAAAAAGACCAAAAAAAAAAAAAAAGATATAAAGTACAATTTGTTCCTGTGCAGCTAATCCTTAGTTCCCCTTTTTATTTATACTTTAATTTTTTGATAATAAATGAGTATAATTATGGTCTGTACTTGTGGCAATATAGAGACTGTCATAGAGACATGAACTTCCCAGAACTGGCAAAAAGAGATAAAAGTTTTAGATACATAAACAAGAGAACTGTTTGTTTTGACTTGCATTTTAAACAGCTTGAACAGATTTTTGTGTTCAAAAGGTGACAAAATAAAATACTGAAAAGTATTAACAAATATATGCCAATTTAAAAAGAGAAAAGGAATTTATGTAAGCAACCATCCATTTGCCGAAGTTTATTAGGACAAACACCTGGGGCTTGATTCCACTCAAGATGATGATGTCCATTGATTGGTAGTCAACACAAGACTGTACTATTTGTTGAGTTTGTACATTTGATAATTGAAAATACGATGATGGTTTCCTTCTGGAGGCCAGGGAATTCTGTATCGGATCAAATGCTTTGAAATAAAAACAGAGTGTGTCATTGAAGAAGGTTTTAAATAGGGGTAAAAATGGATAGCCATAGAATGTAAGCCAGGAAACTGAAAATCCAGCTAGGGAATTGTTTGAAATTAGAAATGGCAGCTATAATTTTGTCCCCTGGGTGGCGTTTGCTCCCGGGTCATCAGAGAATGCCGTAGTCCAGCACTATGCAATGGTTTATTTGCTCTATTTATGTAAAAATAAATAAATAAATAAATAAATAAATAAATAAATAAATAAATAAATAAATAAATAAATAAATAAATAAATAAATAAATAAATAAATAAATAAATAAATAAATAAATAAATAAATAAATAAATAAATAAATAAATAAATAAATAAATAAATAAATAAATAAATAAATAAATAAATTTTTATGCGACCTGTAAGAGGATGTTGAAATTATTTGGAGATATACATGGACAACTCATATAAATAATAAAGATCTTGTCCAGTAAACGTGATGAATTTGGATCAGCCCTGCTAATGAATAAATAATTCATTTTGGTTGATTTGGGTGAAAACATATTTCATTCAGTTATACTGGGTGGAAAGAAGCATTCAGAAATTCTTAAAGCGGGAGTTAATTGTCTAGTTATCGCTACAAGGGATAAAGGGGTTTTAAAGATAAATTCAGCTTCCTGCCACAACTGCTGTAATAGGACAGTGTGCTCGGTATCACAGTGTGGTGGGGCGAATTTAAATCAGGGGTTCCTTGTAGAGAAGCAAAAATGTGAGAAAGGGTTGTACTGGGAATTCTGAGGGAGGGTTGGAGTCCAATCGTGAGAGATGTTAAGAATTTAATGTTATCTTTTTATGAACAGATAACTGTAATTTATGAGGCTTACTAAAAAAATAGTGACAAAATATTCAAAATAGTTAAACATTTAGCCAAATTTTGTCTGTTGCTAGCTGCAAATAAAGTAGTTTTTTTTGTGTTTTTTAAAATTTATTTTTATTTATTTATTTATTTTTAAATGAAGCTTGTTCATATAATAAGCGACCCACTTTATCAGAAGTATTCAGGGGGAAAAAGGGGACCTTTTTCCACAAAGAGGGTTGTTCACTGCCCTGTCCAAACTGCTTCCCTAAACCAGACACTGGGCCAGTTTATAGACCAGGTAGGATCTACCCTTAGGACCATAGGTGAGCAGACCCACACAGGCTGCTTTGGGGATGAGGGCTGGATGCTAGCAGACAGTTCTCTGTTTTAGGGATAGTCTAGTTGTAAAAGCAGATACTGTAAGTCAGCATGGATTAAAAAGATACAGAATATCAAGGAACTCCTGTGGCAAAATAGCCTAACATGCAGGAACTAGGAAATTGACCATTGTGCCCATCCTGTCCCTTTCGTTTCCTGTAGCTCTGCTTAACTGCGTGTCTTCTGTGTTCTCTGGCTCCTCGTCATCCAGTTTTCTTTCTCACATTATTGAACATAGAGTACAGGGTTGACCAAAGTTCTGAGCCCCAGGTTTATAAGGCCCTGCACCTGCATGCCCATAATGTGGCTAGCCCCATATCAGTGTCACACACCATCTCTGCCAGTTCTCCACTAGTGGGTGGCGGACCCACTGCTTCTCACAGGGAAGAATGGGAAGTCACATGATAAGTCAGATTCCCTCTTCAGAGGTGAGACCAGGTATGAACAGGGAGAAAAGAAAGCTTTCTGTATAAAGGAGCATGCACTTTCAGTTTAGAAAATGGAGCCATCTGTGTTTCAAGTTCATAACTGGGAACCACGCTTTATTCTTCTTAGTCCTAAAATCTTTCCTCTTTCAGAGAGTATGATAAAATATCATTTACTGTGGTGGATCTTAAGCAATGAGTTAAATGGTTAGATGCTGTTTCATTTTATTCTCTGAAATTATGAGAAATGTACTATTATATCCTTTTGGGGAAAACAATATTGAGCCGCAATGCAGCTTAATAGAGGTGACACATGGAAAGCCAAGTATCATAACCCAAGCCAATCTGGCTACAAAACCCCACTTCACTTCACACTCTTCAAACTGTAAGTATAAGAGGTTTGGAAACCACTGCATTTAACTTTAAATTCTGGCTTCATGTTCTATTTTTTTTAAAAAAGAACAACATGGTATCCAAGAAAAAAATGTTTAAAATAAAAATCAAAACTAACTAGCCAAAGTACTGGGTGGAGTGTCGCATGCTGTGCTGGATAGCTTTAGTGTAACTTGACACACCTGGGTTGAGGGGGCCTCAATTGGGGAATTTCCTTTATTGGACTGGCCTATGGCCATGTCTGAAGGGCATCTTCTTGATGAGTGATGTGGGAGGGCCCAGCCCACTCTGGGTGGTGCCAGCTCTGGGCAGGTGGGCATTTGTTGTATAAGAAAGCAGGCTGAGCAGGGACCAGGGGAGCCAGCCAGTAAGCAGCGTTCCTCCATGGCCTGTGCTCCAGCTCCTGCCTCCAGGTTCCTGCCCTGAGTTCCTACCTTGGGCTCCCTGATGAACTGTGACCAGGGAGATGTAAGCTAAATAAACCCTTTCCTCCCCAAGTTGGTAGTGGTCAGAGTGTTTTGTCACAGCAATGAAGAACAAACTAGGACACGTGCCTTCAATCCCAGCACTCAGGAGACAGAGGCAGGCGGATCTCTATGAGATCGAGCTAGCCTGGTCTACATAATGAGTTCTAGGCCAGCTGGAGCTACAGGGAGACCCTGTCTCAAAAAGAAAAAAGTAGGCACAAAACTAGCAACTATGTCCCACTTAATCAAATAATATTTGGGGATAATATGTTGGAAGGAAAGACAAATTTAAATTCAGTAGTTATCACTTAATACTTTTCTGACCAGGAGCTGGAGAGATGGTTCTGTGGTTAAGAACATTGGCTGCTCATGGAGAGGACTCCTTCCAGTTCAGTTCCCAGCACCCACATGGCAGTTAACAACCACCTGTAACTCCAGTTCTAGAGGATCAAATGCTATCTTCTGGCCTCTGCTGGAGTTATATGACATGGGTGCACTTAAATACTATCAGGCAAAACACTCATATATGTAAAATAAAAATAAATAAAAAATATTTCCAATATTTTTCTGACTGTAAACAACTTTCCTAGTTATGACTCCCAATTTTCTCACCTATAAAAGCAAAACAATACTAATTTACTCAGAGGGGGTTGTGAAGATCAACTGTGATAAAAATGTAAAAAATTGCCAACATATAATAAACATATTCCAAAGGATTAGCATACACACACTACATTAAAAGGTTTGAAAGATAGACACTTCTATGGGTGTGTACAGAGAAGACTTACTACAGAATAGTTTTAAGTAAATATCTGTTGTTGACTCTATTTTTTCCGTAAATGAAGTGTTCTATCTACTGGGCTACCTTGAAGACTCAGATCTTGTGAAATGGGCACCATAAATATTCTTTTAAAGATAAGCAAACTGAAGCTCATAGAGACTATATAACTTGTTCAAGGTTACAAATCTTTTCTGGAAAAAGTAAGACCAAATTTGTCTGACCCCATTCTGAATATTACTTTGTACATCACTGCTTTTAAAAATATGCTTTACGTATTGAAATGAATCAGTAATATAGAGAAGAACGTTTATGAAATTTTCAATATTATGCCACTGTAGCTATAGAGATTTGTTTTATGTGTGTGAGAAGAATAAGAACTGATGCTAAGAAGACATATTTTTATTTATGATCATAAAATGTGTAGGACAATTAAAAATGATTTTATGTCTATACTGACTTATACAACTGTGACTTAATGTCCTTGTATATACAAATGACAACTTATTTAACAATCAAAACAGTAAGAACTCACAAAATATCACATCTAAAAATTAAATTAGAAAAAAATTAGAGTTAACTTAAAAGATAAACAATCATAAAAACACACACACATAACTTAAAAGATAATCATAAAAAGACACACACATTTGAAAACATTTTGCTGTTACCTTCCCAAGGTGAAACTTTAGATGTTGTAAGCATCATTTTATTGGCTGATCTTACAATACTTTTTGAAAAACAAAACAAAACACAGCATAAATCTTGAAGTTATAAAAGACCATGGCAAGGTTAGTTTGTGTTTGCTAATGTCTAAAAACATTTGAAGAAATATGTCCATCATATACAGGATTGGAAGAAAATTCTAGTGGTAAAACTAAATATTTGAAATCTAAATTTTTTAGCTTGTCTATTTGGTAAACTTGAGGTGGTGGGTGATGGGCTTTCTGCATATGTAAATGTATATAAAAGGATTTTTGATAAAATTAAGTTGGGAAGGATGATCTGTCTGAAATGGCATGCCAAATAGCAGTTGTCAATGTCTGATTTGTTAGTGAAGCTGTAGAATGCTAAATCAGAATCTTCTCATTGTTGTGTTTTACTAACTTATTCTTGGAAGTAGAATATGAAATAAATAATGACAGCAGCAATAACTCATGGAAGTTTCTGGAAAAACAATGTCCTGGTAACTAGCACACAGAGGATGCCCACCTCTGATATTAGATGTCATTGATTATTTCCTCTAAGTAAAGTTGATATGTTAATGAACTACTCTTGACATTTCATTATTCTTTAACTTTAATGTGTGCATTTAAAGTATGCCGTGATGTTCCTCCAATGGATTTCCTTTTATTCCCAAATCTAAAATGGAGGATAAAACATCAACACCTATTTTTCTTCTTCGGGTATAAAAATAATGGTGGTTGGGACTGGGGGAGCTCCTGGGCCAGAGGGGTGTTTTTTGAGAGAGGAGTACACAGGCTTTGCTCATTAATACAAGGTGAAGTGTGGGTGGAGAATATTCCTAAGTGTAGACTGAACGTCAGATGAATGAACATCAGAGCCATATTCTAAACAGAGGCAGCCCTTGAAGGGCTGACACCCATCTTCAGTACCAAGTCTTAATTCAAAGAAACAAGGTATTTTTTAGAAAGGAAATGAATCTCAAAATAGAAGCAGCAGCAAGATCAGGTATCAAACTGAGAGATAAAAAAGATAATTTCAAGTAAACATGAGAGGGGAGAGAGAGAGAGAGGGAGAGAGAGAGGGGGGGGAGGAGAGAGAGGAGATGAATATGGAGAGAGCAGATTGCTAACTGCAGTGCCTTTAGATGAAAATTCTGCAAGGAGGAAGTAGGCTTGTGGAGGTGAGAGAGGAACCCAGAGCATCCCACTAAGGGCAAAAGGCCACAGACATCTTCCAAATGCCTACTATCTCGTGCATCTCAATCACCAGTTTACAAAAACAAACACTAAGCCAAACTTGCTTGTAACTGATTTTCTCTCTTTCTAATTTCCAAAACATGGACTGTAGAATGATGACCAGGATGTACTTGCTTCTTCTTTTTTCTTCCAGAGTCCCTTAGGCTGATGTTTATGCTCATTGGTAATCTCATAGAAGGAAGCTATGTTAGCAGTCTGTCATCTCAAGAAAGGCTTTTAGGACACACTCATGGAACAGCAGAATATTTTTGGCATAACTGACTGTCAATGCAGTGACTTTAAATGAAAAGCCTTCAGGAACCATCAACCATGTATGAGGTCTCTTGCAGTAGAAGGCGGCACTGATGTTGTAGTGTGGAGGATTCTCTAGGCACTGAAAGATATGAATTCATATACTTCTGCAGAAAATGAACATGCAATAAAAATAATTGTTTTCAATGCAATCTTCATAAGCTTCATGAACCTGTTATTTGCCATAATTGAACAAGTTATTTATTTCATGTATTGGTCTGCAGATTATTCCTGATGCAAATAGTAATATTAACTTACAGGCTTACAGCCTCACTTTCCTCCCAAGAGTTTTCTGGAGTCATTGTCTAACTTATGTCAATCATGAGAATGAAGGGAAATGGATGTGGCTGGACTTTATTCTTTAACCATATCCTCTCTATACCTCTTCAATGACATCCTTCTGTCTCCTCTTTCCAAGAGGATAGCAAGTAGATGCTATAATTCTGAAACACTGCAATTGTATAATGGGTTCTTATAAAAATCATTTCTGTACGTTTCCTGTTACCGTTCTCTGCAGTGGAGTTTGAAGGGATCAGAATTATCTTTAATGCTCACCGTATGATGTTCCTTCTTTTCAGTCGGCCTCCCTCTTTCCTGTCTCTTTCTTCTCCCCGTAAGCCTTCCTGCTTTTCACTTCACTGCCATGCCAAGTCCAATCCATATCATTTTGCTTGAAAAATCAGTGTTCACATAGGTGAATCATCAGGATCCATGCACTCAGCTGCAGAGAGCAAACGCACTGCCTGCCCTGAGATTCCTCAGTGATTTACCATCCAGCCAAGTTATGTCTGCAAAGCTTTCTCTCCAAAGAAATGAATACCTATCTAAGCAGAAATAGATGTCACTATGAGGATTCTTTTGGGCCTGATGGCTTTCTGATAACCATAACAGTAACAGCATTAGTAGCAATAATATCTTGAAACATTTGTGTAGCAGCTAATTAAGAACTTTGCACAGCCAAACAGATTCCTTCTTCCACATTGTGAGAGAGAACAAGGCAGGTATTTTTATATTCATTTGGCAGAAAGAAAAACAGGATCAAAGGGTTTACATGAGTTCTATGAACTCACCCAGCTAGAATCCAGCTAATAATAATGTAAGCAGCAAGGATCCAGTATTAGAAGGACATTCCCTAATCGGAGCACAATGAAACTGCTGACTTAGCTAGTTGTTTATGCACTGGCAGCACTTATTAGTAAAGTTAGTTTAAAAATATGTTAAAGTATGTTAAGTTTATTGCTGTCTTTATATGGTAAAATTCTAAACCACATGCCTATGACTATAAGCACTTTAAGCTTTGTCGAGGAGCTAATGATTTCCGTAGAGTCTGTGTTGGTGTTTCCTGTTTCCCTTGTCAAGTTATCCCACTGCGTGGGTGGTGTGTGCAGACACTTTTCAGCTTGAATAATATTGTTAGTTTGCTGGTTGTTTAATAAGAGATAAGCTACTGAAAGCCTCGTTTCTGGCTTGTAAAGAATCATATGTTAAATATTTATTATGATGTGGTTTTGATGTTAATAAAACTCAGTCCATATCTTAAAGCAAAATTTTGCCTTCTGTGACTGGTTAGTTTAATAAAAGTTGAGTCGGAGTGGTAAATGCTGTATTGCATTAACAAGAATATCACTGTTCCAGATCCATCAACGTCTGAAGGATTTGGGCATAAAATATTTCACTTGTTCGATGTTTAGGTAGAGAATTTTAAACGTCTTCACTATGCATTTGCTGCCTACAATGCAAACAAGGAGTGAATAGAGAGTGTGCAGCTCTTGACACTCATGGTGCTCTGGTACAGCAGATAAAGCACAGGTGGGTAAACTACAATAAAACACAGAGAGATTTAACCTAAGGGGCTGAAAGGGAGTGGTAACTCAAGACTAGTGCTAAGGCACTAAGACACAGCACCCAACAGGAAGGATAAGGGAAGACCCCTGTGAGTAAATGGAGTAACTGAATTATACGGCAAGTTGTTTTCTGTCCTGGTAAATACGTTCCTGACCTCTATTGAGGACACTAGGCATTGTATGCCTGTGTGTGTAAGGAAGCATATGTGCGTGTGCATGCGTGTATATGTATGTCTGTGTATATGCATATATGTGCATATATGTGTACATATACATGTGTGGGTGGTTGAGTATGCATTTGCATATGTATGCATTTATATGGACAGTCTTGGTTATGATATTTAAGGTCCAAACCCCACTCGACTTAGATGTGATGATCATGTGCAGGCAGATAGATGGTCTTGTACCAGAGTTTGAATGGACCAGTGAGTGCCTCAAAGGTAGGACTTCAAAGGACTGAGGGTGATTCTTATCCTTCGACTCTAGGCCATTCTTAGCACTCAAAGGAATGTGACTCACATTCCCAAGGATTTCTACCTGCCTGTCTTGCTCCTGTCATTTAATATGTTGTTGTTTTCTTTTGAAATTCCCTCTTTTTTTAGCCTACATTATGTTGACTGGATTGTTTTGGTGAATTGCCTCTAGATCCCCATGTATCTTCCGTCTTTTGTTCATACTTCTGCGCCATGGTCCTCATGCTGTCTCCATTCCTACAGATGTTCATGCCACATTTCTGGTAGATTTGGAGAACAAAAGAGGAGCTTTGTGTAAGATCTGACAGACATGGGGACTTCCTCTATGTGTGTAAGATCAGACGTGGGGATTTACTTTATGTGGGTGAGATCTGACATGAGGATTTCCTTTACATGTCTAAGATCAGACATGGTGATTTCCTTTGTGTTTGTGAGATTGCACATGGGCATTTACTTGTGTGTAAAATCGAACACCGAGATTTCCTTTACATGCATAAGATCAGACATGGGGGTCCTTTATGTGTGTAAGATCTGATATGGGGATTTTCTTTTTTTCCTTGTGTAACTGTTGTATTGTTCCTTTGACATTTTAATTTACTTCTATTTCTTTAATGTATTACTCTGAGTATTAGATCTATTCTTGGGCTGAGTGATGGCTCAGCAAGTGAAACACTTGTCATGAAAGCTAGTGGCCTGAGCCCCAGAGCCCACATAAAGGTGAAAGGAGAGAACCAGCTCCACAAAGTGGTTCTCTGACCCTTACACTTCTGCCATGGTACATGCATAACTCCTACAAGCGTCATTGACACACACATACATTATAAATAAAAAATTTAAAAAAATATCCTTATATTTCATTTTGTCATTATGAATAATTTATGTATATATTATTTATATCTGAATCAGTTTACAATTTGTTCTTATTTTCATTATGTTAATTATGATGGTAAATCTTATTTGTCATTTTAGTACTGGATTCTTACTATTTGAATAATAAAAATATAGTACTTGGAATAGAATCAGACTATGAACTAAAAATTCCTGACCCATATAGAACATTCTATGTTCATTTTTCTTATGATCAACTAGAGTTAATAATTAGTCAAATTCCACACATTTATTGAATACTAATAGTATCTTCAATATAGATTATGCATCCTTAAAGATCTTAGGTCTTTCAAAACTTATATAGTAAGTTATTGTAACACATGTAGGGGAGGACGGATTTTTTTCTATTATCTTACAATGTATACCTGGATTCTGTACATTTAACTGGCAAAATAAAGACTACCAAAAAAGAAAAAAACCACATACATTTCATTTGACCTTAATCTTATAATTATATGCCCATGAAGGACTCCATAGCAACAACAAAAATATAAAGATTCTCAGCGGAAGGGGAAACACAGGGGATTACATACTAGCTTAATAAAGAGCAAGCTGGGCATGTTGGCGTGTGCCTTTAGTCCCAGAAGCAGAGTCAGGAGGATCTCTGTGAGATTGAGGTCAGCCCAATCTTCATAGCAAGTTCCAGGTCAGCTAGGACTACAGAGAGACTCAGACTGAAAAAGACAAAAAATAAATAAAATAAAATAAAATAAAATAAAATAAAATAAAATAGAGCAAAAAATGTGAAGACGACAGATCAAGAGAAAAAGGGATTTAGGCTAAGGATGGTAAATCATGGGAAAGTGGTTAGGACATGTATGGGGAGTCATTTTAATGAGGTTTCTTTGTAAGCAATGATTTCTGCATTGACTTGTACTATGGACAAAAATATCTTCAGTGTTTTGGTGCAAAGAGGGCATCCCTTCCTCCCTTTTTCTTTTCTTTCTCTCTTCTTTTTTCTTTCTTTTCATAGATATATGTATATATATAAAATTATGAACAAAAATGGGGTTATAATAACCACTAGAAAAGAAAGTTTTTAAAATATTTTTATTTTACGTGTATGAGTATATTGACCGCATGTGTGTAAGTACATGCACCTGTGCTCTGCAGTGCCACAGAGGTCAGAAAAGGGCGTCAGATCCCCTGGAACTGGACTTATAGATAGTTGTTAGCTGCTATGTGGGTGCTGGGAACAGAACTCACGTCTCTGCAAAAGCAGCCAATGCTCTCCACTGCCGAGCCATTTTTGCATCTTCTTACTTTTCTTAATAATTAAAATCTGTGGGGCATAAATTATTTATAGATCTGGTGTATGGCATTTTATTTATACCTATTGCAATTGTAAAATTAGCACTAAGATATAAATACTATTATTAAGGAATCCCATTTTAGTGATTAGGAAAAATATAGTTTACATATTCTGTCTGAATTATAGAGCTGAGAAATGATGAACCCAGAATACTTAATTAGAAATGTCACTTAAGAATGTTCTCTAATTAAATAAACCCAACCCTATAACAAAATTAAATATGAACTTAACACAGCAAATACGCATACATTGTATATCATATTTCTAGCAGTTGTTGAACATCTTTAAAGGATAGTTCTGATAATCATTTTATTTCATAGTTAGCTTTCTGTGTTTACTAATAATAATGGTTTATATATCTGTATTTGACAAAAGATTAGCGAGTAGAGCTTTTGTAGGCATTGCGTAGATGTTGCTTTCTTTCAATTTGAGATAATACTTATTTTTCAAAACTAATTCATCTTATTTGAAAAAAACTTTGAACGCATTTGATTTTGATTGAGGCTTTGACAAGTGACGAATTGAATGCAGCCATTATAACACCTGGGTGTAGCAGCAGGCCCACCTCCCACTTTTCTTTTTCCTTTTCTTTTTTTGGTCTTTTTGAGACAGGGTCTCCCTATAGCCCCAGCTGACCTGGAATTCACTATGTAGACCAGGCTGGCCTTGAAATTCACAGATATCCTCCTGCCTCAGCCTCCCGAGTGCTGGATTCAAGGCGTGTGCCACCACGCCTGGCTCACCTCCCACTTTTATAACAGTATGAGCTTTTCTTTTAATTGCATTTGCCTCCACTCTTCTTTCAATTCAGAGCTTAGTATTCCAGTAGGATTTACCAGTGAAAGAAAATATAAATTCATTAAATAAAACTGTTTCCACTAACGATAGCACCCTGTCCCTTGCTGTGTGTTCTGCACCTGCTATTGTACAGTAATGGCAGATTAGGGGAAGATTCATATCAGTTTTAGGGTTTAATCACATGCATAATAGGGTGAATTTACCTATGTTCCTCCTGGTATCTCCCTTCAGGGACTTAAAAGCATTTCTTTAGATTGCATAGTGGGTCCTTGTTACTAATGAACAGATTGCCTGTACACCTCAGCTGAAAACCAGCAGTTCAGACCTAACAAACTCTTCCACTTAAGGCAGAAAATCCAGTCCTTGTCCTTCAATTATTTACACATAGGGGTTTTTCATATGGACAGAAAAGTAACTAAAGTGTCACAGGAATTTTCTGTTCGTTTTAACATCCTTGTTCAGGATGGGCCTGGTGCCTTCATTCATATTCCAAACACTGGGCCAGCTCCGGACTCTGGTGGTAAGAAGTTTTAATCAACTGGTGGCACATGGGTCACATGAGAAGAGAGTCCACAGAACTAGCTTAACCTTACCTTCTGTTTTTACAGAAGTGTATTTAGTCATTGTGTGAGACATTCCAAGGTTTAAATTCAAAGCAGAAAGAAAGAAAGAAAGAAAGAAAGAAAGAAAGAAAGAAAGAAAGAAAGAAAGAAAGAAAGAAAGAAAGAAAGAAAAGAAAACTCTTTTTATGCACTTTTAAGTTTATAGGCTAACCACTTTTTCCATTATATGTAAATAATTTTATATATAAATGATAACAACCTCATCAGTAATGGGATTACTCAGCCCAAGATACAATGTTTTATATTGATAAAATATTTCTTGCATTATAAAACTTTGAATATTTTCCTTAAAATCGTAGATTATGTTAGTATTATTTAATATATTAAATAACTAGCTTTATTTTTTATTTTTAAAGCATTATTTATTCTTATTCATGTGTACGTATACTTGCTTGTCTGTGTGTACACCATGTGCATGCTAGCGCCCTCAGAGACCAGAAGAGTTGGAATCCATGGACTGAAGCTTCAGGTGGTTATGAGCTGCCTGATGTGGGTGATGGGAGCTGAACTCAGGTCAGCTCTTACTGGTTCACCTATGCAGAAGACCAGGATTTGAAAATGCAAATAAGGGGCTTTCAGAGCAAGAGAGCTGAGCGAGGAGTGTAACAAAATTTTTGTTTGAGATTTACAGCCGTAGGGGAGTCAAACAGGAAACCGTGGCCTGATTATGCACGACCAACGTGAAGGAATGCTGTAGCTAATTTGTCTACAGATCTTTAAAAGCTGGCCAAGTTTCCTCATGAGTGAAATAAAACTGTTGTGACGCCGTCAGTTAGCACCGATTTCTTTATTTCATAGACTGTGTTCGGGACAGTTTGCGAAGCTCTTTCTGTGTTCTAAATCCATTTGTACAGAATGATGGGGGTGAACCAGGAGGGACCTTCAGCTGTGTTGTGGCTTCTCGGTCAGTCTGCTTATCAGAACCATTTAGCCTATGCTGCCAAAGGGGGGAGTTCAGAGATCTCTTCAAAACACTGGATAGATGAGACTTGGTTTGGAAGAAACACAGGCAGGAAATTGGTTCAAAGGTAACAGAGCTTAAAAGCAGAAGAGAGATGTGGTTAGACTTCACAGGCTGCCGCAAGAAGTTTTACTGAGACAGCAGAATTCAGTATAATTAGGAGGTGAGCATGAAAAACCTTCACTAGAATCTATTTGGATTCTCTGTGTGTGTGTGTGTGTGTGTGTGTATGTGTGTGTGTATGTGTGCATATGAATACACTAATCACTAAATGCATTTGTCTAAGCTCAAAGAATATTTTATGGTTCAGTTATCAGAATTTAGTGGTGATGGGTAATGGTCAGTCTCCACTGTCAGCCTGTCTGGATTAGAATTACCATAGTAACAAACCCCTGAGCACATCTGTGAGGTGAAAGCTTCCAGATTATGTTAATGAAATGGGAAGATACACCTTAAATGTGGAGGGCATTTTTCTGTAGCCTGGGATCCCAGACTGAATAAAACAGAGGAAAGGGGCTAAGTACCGGCCACCGCCCCAGGCTTCCTGACTGTGCGTGCAGTGTGACCAGCCCTCCCTGCACAATGAGCCATATCCCTTCGAGGTGTAAGCCAGTGTAAACCTTTCACTTCTTAAGTGTCTTTGGTCAAGTATTTTTGTCATAATGAGAAAAGTACATAATACACAACCGTGTTGCTCATGCAGGGAGGAATAAGACCTTTAGGGTAACTGAATTTGACACAGAGGCCCAGGAGCAAGGTTGTGGGTGCTGCAGGGTGGGGGAAATGTGGGCAGAGCCTCAGGAACTGCAGGAATCCCGCATCATTGGTGTGTCTTGGTGAGATCTCTGTGCTAAGCAGTTGCCTATAGTGAGTGGTCTGCTGAATGGAAAACATGTTAGCCTTTCCTTCTTCTTTTAAAATATATTTATTCACGTAGCCTTCAAAATAATTGGAAAATTTTCATACTTTTAATTCTTGTCTCTGCTCCCCACTCTCTCATTCCCAGCCTCCTGCTGCTTCTTTCCTCCCCCCGTTCTGCATCCAGGTAACATCTTTATTTTTCTCTTTTTTTTTTCACCCTCCTTCCTTAGGAACTCTTTTTTTCCCTTCTCATTCCCCTTTCTAGTTTCACGACCTATAGCCACACCCTCAAACATATATATGAACTTGGTCCACATACACAAGAAAACATAGTATTAGTCTTTCTGAGTCTCAGACGTGTCACTTAATCTAATAATTTCCAGTTCCATCCATTTTCCTGAACATGTCCTGATTTCTTTTTCTTTACGACTGAATAAAATTGCATTTTGTATCTATGCTTCAGATTCCCCCATTCCTCTGTTGATGGATCGACTGATTCCACTTTCTGGCTACTGTGATCAGTGTAACAATAAACATGGATGTACAAGTGCCTCTATCTATGGTAGGACTCAGTGTCCTTTAGGTACAAGCCTAGATGTGGTATAGTTAGGTCCTATAGTACTACTATTTTTAAAAACAATACACAGTGTTGTCCCTCATACAATTAAACTAAATATTCCATAGAATTTGACACCATTTTCAAATGATAAATTTTCTCTATGTGACAAAATCAGTATAAGAGAAAATTTTTCTTACTATAATAATTCCAGTGAGTGATAAATGTATTTGTTTTTTGAGATAAAGTCTTATGTAGCTCTGGCTGTACTCACTGTGTATCTAGCAAAAGCCTCTAATTCCTGATCCTCCAGCCTGTGCTTCCTAAGTACGGGGATTGCGAGCACGCACCACCGCACCTGACGTGTGAGTATAAAATTTTATGGCCATATATTGTATACTATTGATTTATATTTTATTATTTCTTCACTTAAAAACTATATATGTAGTAGCCCTCACTTTTCTGTAATTTTACATTCAAAGTTTCAGTTACTGAGGATTAACATTGATATGAAACTATGAAATGGAAAATTCCAGGAATAAATAACGGTTAAGTTTTAGGTTGCTGTTTGGAGTGGCACTACAGAATCTCGTGCCATATAGCCATGACTTTCTGGGAATGAGAACAGTTCTTTTCCCAATGTATCTTCCTGTGGAACCTTCCCCTTAGCTGCCCAAGGGTCATCTTGGCTGTCAAAGTGACCACTGCACCATCACAAGGTTTCTTTGTTCAAGTAGGATTGTTCTGTGTAATAGTGACCCCCACATGCACAGCAGCCACATTAAATACCCAAGTGAAGCCAGAGAATGTTTCCTTTCAGGGAAAAGGAAACCCGTAATAAGGTATTTAGAAATAGAATGAAAGAGCTAGCAAAAAAAGTCATAAAATTTTTTGTATTTACATTTTTGGTGTATTTTATCATTTTCATTGGATAAATTTTTCATTGACAATTTCATACAGGATGATCTCTCACCCCCCACCTTCTCTTGCCTCTCCCTCACCCCTCTGATCCCCCTCTTCCTTATAAGTTCCTTTCTCAGATTTGTTACTTTTGGCTTTGTTTTATGACCCATTGATTTCTTTAAACAGGGCCATCTATGTGACCACGGGTTTGGAACTGTCTATCTGAGCCTGGTTAACTTTGTCTTTGGAATCCATTTTCACAAAATTTCAGTATCTTGTACTCAGTACTTGTTAAAATTTCACTTTAGTAGCCCAAATCAATGCAGAGTTTTAAGAGTGGTAACTGGGCCTTGGCTGCCCTGGAGGCAGCTGACTAAAGGAGCTGTAATCAATTGACAGGTTCATTGACAAGGCTGTAATCAGCAATGATCTTTCTGTATCTCACCATTATTATAATTCTCTTTTGTAGCTAATTGTGACTATCACAATGCCTCTCATTTATTTATTAAACTTTACTGTATAGAAACTTTCTCTGTGTAGAAAAAGCTTTATATATCAATTTCACACTATTGAAGGTTCTATTATCCACTGAGTATCTTATAACTAACCTTTCACTCCTAAGAAGGAACTTTTGCAAATATGAATTATGTAAAGAGTCAACACAATGTAAAACTGTGTGTGTGTGTGTCTAATATGTAATACAGGGATAACTGTTTGTAACCAACCTCTTAATCAGACATCAAAATGACTGCAATGAAAAAATTTCTTAGGTAGAAATATGAAATCTAAGTGAGATGTTGCTATTCCTTTATTTAAAGTTCCCCAAAGATCAATAACTCCCTAACACATGATGTCTTCATGTTTTTTTTTTCCCCTCCTCTTGATTATAAAGCCTCTAGTGTAAAAGAAAATGGAGTATTAAATTTTACATGCAAATTTTCGGTAGTTTTAAAATGACTAGGAGCAATTCTGCTTGCTAAATTATTCTATTCATACTACTGGTATTTTAAAATGTTGAACATCTAGTTGATGTTGAAATACACAGCTATGGTCTCATATTACTAAGATTTACCACACTATGTGCTTGTCAAAATCTGCATGTTTCTTTTTCGTAAGTTGTTAAAGAAATGTTCTGTTAATATGCATGTTCTTGTCCCAAGTTTTACAGTGCTGTTAGCAGCTGAATATTTAATAAAGCTTTAAGATGCAAAGCATTTGCCACACAATGTAGTAAAACTTCCTCTTTCTTACGTTGCATTCTATACCATTTCATTAATTTAGATGCTTGAACTGATAAACATGAAAGATTACCATCATTTTTCATGAAAGTAAAGATTCAACCATATGCTTGTGATATGTTAGAATTCCTTAGAATTGGGACCGGGGAGATGGCTCAGCAGTTAAGAGCACTGACTGCTTTTGCAGAGGATCCGGGTTCAATTCCCAGCACCCACATGGCGGCTGCGAACTGTCCTTAACTCCGGTTCCAGAGGAATCCAATGCCCTCTTCTGACCTCCGCGGCCTTGCACGACACAGGTGCACTCACTTACATGCAGGCAATACACTCATACACATAAAATAAATGAAAAAAAAAGAATTCCTTAGAATTAATTACTGAATTCAGATGAGGACAGGGAGGAAGTTCAGCATGGTCTTATTTAATTTTAAGTGGACACAGTTTAAGATATATTGCTGGTACCATTTTAAAAATATTTATATATTGAACCAAATGTCACTTAATTAAATTTACTCTTCAAGATTTGGATTTTCTTTTCTTTCCTGCCTTTGAGGATACTCGCTTGCAGAAAGGTGTGGTGGGCAGCTCACTAAATGTCCACATGTAAGGTTGAATAATGCTTCAGTTTACGCTGATAGCTCAGTTTGTTTTTTCTGAACATATCAAGGCACCAGAAAGTAAACAGAAATAACTTCTTCCTCACCCAAATCATTGGTTATTTAATGCAGCAACTGCTGAATAAACATCTCTAAAAGCCAAGGTCAGTCTGTAAATGCTCAATGTCTCCTGACCAACTGTTCTACATTTGGTATTTGAAAAGTTTCTAAAATAAGTAAAGCACCATAATTACCTGAGGCTTTGGGTTACTTAGAATTTCTTATGTATCTTGTATTTTCTTGGCTGTCAAACTATTGATTTTAGGATAATTTAGGGTTTGAATATCCCAAAAGAACAAGAAACAGAGACTGGAGCTATTTTAAATTTCCCCTAAAATAAATTTGTCCCAATTTTTCTGAAATCCTTTTCCTTCTGTTTTCTCCGAGATGTTAGATCTAATCTTGGTAGTCAACTTGGCACACCAGGGAAGAGGGAGCCTCAATGAAAGAATTTCCTCCATCAGATTGGCCTGTTGGCATGACTGCTAACTGGTGTAGGAGGGCCCAGCCTTCATGCCCCACCTACATGCAGGCAATACATGCATACACATAAAATAAAAATAAAATACTTAAAAAAAGGTACAACTCCTAAACTTGACTCTTTTCCTTGAGACTGTTACCTTTTCAAAACTAGGGTTTGTTTGCAGTTGGTATCGATACCTAAGTTTGTGAACCCCCAAAGATCTTTATATAATAATCAAAAAGTTTCCAGTCTTAAAAATATAGTTATTTTTGATTTTTAAAAAACTTTCTATTACACGAGTTTAGTAATGATTCATTCATTGATTGAAGTAATATTTACCAAGCATCTCCTATGTTCAGCCATGTTTTATAAGATCAAGACTCCAGAGCAGTGTGGGTTAGAATGAGAGAAAGGAGATAACACAGTTTATAAAATTAACAAGCGAACACGGGCTGTCAAATGATAGTGAATGCATGGAGAAAATAAACCACAGTAAAAGGAGAGTGACTTGCTGATCAACTAGCATGGGGAGGTCAAGGAAATCTCCCGAGATGAGTTTCTAGAACATTTAAATTAAGACCTGAATTTAGAACTGGTATCATGTCCCAAGTGTGGGATGATTGGGAAGAAAAGAGGAATGGAAGGCAGTGAGGACGACCCAGGAGCCATGTAGACAGTGGCTTTGCAAGACATGGCCAGAATTTGGGCTTTATTCTGAACCCAACAGGAAGACCTTAGAGAGGTTCACAGTGACACCGATGATTCGTAGTGGGAGTAACACTTTGAAAGTCTGGTCTGATGTTACCTTCTCAAAAGAACCTTTCATGCCAATAACCTTATAATCACATTAATACAATTGTACAAGTTCAATTCAAACATTACTGCTTGGGGGATTGGCCTATTCTTACCATGTCCTGCTTAAATAATAGTAAAACGTGTAACAGGATAAACAATAGCATGCTATATCTTTACAAGAATATCTTTCATTTTCTTTAAATAGAGTATGTGGGTGATTTTTCAGAGATAAGATTATTTAATCAAATGATAAGACTTTTGTCTTTATTAAGTATCTAATACATCCATCTAAAACATGTAAGCAAGCTTGTTTCACCTTGTGATATATAAAGACAAAATTTAGTGTAGCAAATCATTGTATGGCGGAAATCATTGGAAAATGTCAGGTTGATTTAATAAGGAAGACCCCGTATGTTTATTATATATGGTGCATGCTTGCTGTAAGACAAAACACTACTTAACATGGACAAATTTAAATCCCAAAGCTGTGTACAGTATGGCTTATCTCAGCCTAAGTGTGGCCAGCTCATCTGTCCTCAGTTTCTGCTTCCTCTGTCCTAACTCTGCTGTCCCCGTCTAATGAGCAAACGCTGTGGCTCTTTCAGATCTTGGAATACAGCCTGGAACTGAGCAGTGCACATCTGTGAAAGGTGCTTACAGATGTTCCTGTGAGAGTCAGAGCAGTGTGAGCGTGGATTTTATAGTGCACACATACATGGACAGTTCTAATTAATCTTTGCCATACATATTGCAGATAACCCTAGGAAATTTAAAGTAATCAGTCCTTTAACAAGAGAGAGGAATAGCTTCTTGCCCAACTACCATGTTTGAGAGGTTTTCATAGTTTTTGAGTCCTTGAAATTTTTTATACAAAATTGCAGATTTTATTAGTGTATTGTAGATTAATAATAAAATGAAAGTTTTCTTGTGTTCATTGAATTTTATTTCTTACTTTAAGCTGTCTGTTTTTTAAATTAATTTTTATTGAAATTTTGTGAAGCTTTTACAATATATTTTTATCATATTTAGACCTGTCCTGTATCTGCACACTGCCCCTTACTAATCCAACCATCAAATTTCTGTACTTTAATATATATGTATGTATATTAAGGCCTGTAGAGTCAGGTTTGTGTCCCCAAATGCCCTTAAGAATAGGGTTGTCCACTGGAGCCTGGTCAGCCTACTCAGAGTCTGAGACTTAAATGAGTCTGTGTCTCCCCGTCCCAGGAGTTCTCAGTTGTCTGTAGCTCCTCAGGTAGGTTGGGGTGTCTTACCCACTTCCTTACATCTACACTGGGATTGTGTCTGGTTTGAGCTTGCATGGGGCATGTACAAGCTGTCGCCATTGCTGTGAGTTCACCTCAGTAACTGACCAGGTGTTTGGAAAAGTCTGTTTCCTTGTGGTCATCCATCTCCTCTGGTCCTGCACATTGGCCAGCTGTGGTTCTCTGTGTTAACCACCATCCTCTGCATAAGGAAGCTTCTCTGCTGAGAGTCGGGAGATGCATTACTCTATGGGTTTAACAGTAAGTCATTAGACACCTGTTTAATGCTGTATCTACTTAGCAGAATAGATGCAGTGTGCTTTCTCTCATGACCTATTAGCTGCCTAGCCTCAGGTTCCTAGGCCTGATTTCAGTGTCAGGTATGGGCCCCTTCCCATAGGGAGATCCAATCAGAGAGTAGTGGGTTACTTCTGTAAAATCCATGCCCATGTTGCATTGGTGGGCAGATCTTTCCAGGGCAGTTGATGCAGTTCACGGGATTCACAGCTGGGTGAGGGTCATACTAAATTTTTTCTTCAGGTAGCTTGCATAGCACCTTCCAGACCTATGAACAGTAGCCAGTAGGGCTCAGGCTCTGAAGTCAGCACCAGCTTGATTTCTCCTGGTTTGTTCTTTAGATCATGTATGTAGTATCTTCAGCAATAAGGTCTTACCATGAAGTTCTAGTGAGTAACAAGAGCTGTGGCAATGGCCAATATTGTTTGAGGGTTTTGGGGAACCCTAGTCAACAGCTTCAAAGAGGGAGCACATTCCTGGAAGTGGGCTTTTATTTTGTAAGGCTATGGTGTCTCGTAGAGTCAATATCCCCCTTCTATAAAGTAACTCCTTTTAATCTCTTTTTATAATCATATATAGATATACATAATGTATACCTGAAGTAGCTTCTATAGTGGTCAGTTTCCGTATCCTTTTCTAAAGGCCTTCAGCATTGGTCATTGCTCCCCTCCCTTTTCTATGCTGCTCTCCATTTCCCACCCCTTTAATCCTCCCTACCATCATTTCCTTTTACTATTGCATTCTACAGCCCCTGCCAGGAAGCTCCTTCCTCACGGCTGCTTGTTAGAAATATTAGATATGCATGTTTCAATTTGAAAATCCAAAAAGGTCAAGAAACTAATTAAAGAGCTCCTGGGTGTTTAATAAGAATTCCTTCGTTTGAATGTTTGAGCTCTAACCTGAATGACTCCAGCAAAAACAAAAGTAACTCTTAATTCTTTCTCCCTTTGTAAATTTCCTTTAGGTTTTGGGTCTTCACTTAATTTTCACTTGTTTTCTTTTAGAGCCTCGCATATACAGTTTGCATACTCACCCCTCTCACCTCTGTCCTCCTACCTGTCCACCTTCCCGCAGAACTCTATTTATTATGCATTGTGACTCTTCCCTCACTGACTGTTGATAGTGCTGGTCTTGTGTGGGCCTAGCGCAGGTAACTACAGTTGATATGAGGTTAGTTATTGCAGTAGGTGCATCCTGACTAGGGAATGGCTTTCATAATGGTTCACCTGATCTTCTCTCTCTTACATATGTCCCACCCTCCCTCCAGCAATGTTCCCCGAGTCTTAGAGGGGATGGTGTAACTGGCTTGTTTAGGGATGGGTCCACATCTGTTGCTTACCTTATTTTCTTTATCTTGGGCCGTCAGGAGTCTCTGAATTCACCAATGTTCAATTTATGAATCGTCTTCATTTTTAAGCTTAGTTGGAGTGCTGGACTTGAGGGCTTTTCACAGTTTGAGGTTAGCTGTTGGCTTGTCTGACTCCTGCTGATGTGATTAGCAAAATAAAACATATGGCTAGACAGAGTTTGCAGTCTACCTCTTGCTTCTCCTGGCACATATCCACCCTTAAGTTCATACAGAGATATAAGGAAGGAGATTTTGAGAAGACTGAGGGAAGAAAAAAAGGCTTCAAAAAGATTATTTTTTTTTAAAAGTGCCAAACGAGCAGAAGTAGGAATGAGGTTCCAGAGGAATCCCCACCGCCTGAGGCTGCCTCATCCTGCTAACTATCTTCGTGGTGTCAGACCTCTGTCAGGTACCTGCAGTACTCTAATTACCTAACAGAACTATGAAATTGAAGGTTATATAGGCAAAAATCCTGTACAAAGTGTTAAGCACTTCAAGGATGAGATAATAATTTTTCTTTCTTTTTTGGTCTTTTTGAGACAGGGTCTCCCTGTAGCCCATCTGGCCTGGAGCTCATTATGTAGACCAGGCTGGCTTCAGTCCCGCAGAGATCTGCCTGTTCTGCCTCCCAAGTGTTAGGATTAGAGGCTTGTGCACCACCACGCCCAACAGAAAATACATTAAAAAAAAAATTTGTGTGTATTTCATACACAACAGCTCAAAAACTCTTAATCATCTTTATACCCCCTGTCTCCACCAGAGCCCATATACTCGGTCATCCCTGTCAGGCCCACTGGGTTGTCAGTGTCCCCAGCTGTTCCCCAGGACAAGTCTGTCCACTGTCTAGTCAGCCTCTCTAGAGTCCCTTGTTTTAGGAAGATCAACTCTTCTTCATCTAGTAGCAATCAGCTGCCAACATTCTTTCAGATTAGATTGAGGACTGCTGTTCATTTTCTCAGTTTAATACTGGGTCATTGTCTGCCTGAGTTTGCATGGGACCTGTGTATGCTGAGGGTCAGGAACACAAAAGGTCACAAATAGCCAAAGTGTAGAGATCAAGAGTCTGCTGAGTGATGGTCCTTGGACAGGACCCCGTTACTAAACTTTTCCCACTCAAGGCTCAGGAACCATCATAGAAGAGGAGGAAGAAAGGTTATAAGAGCTGGGAGGAGGTGCCTGACCACATGGAAACAGAGTCCTACATGCTCTAGACAAACATTTTTAAAAAAAACAAACTCTCAGAACCAGTTGTTTAAAAAATAGTGAAAGATGTGTTTGATTTCAGCTGATAGAAACTATACCCCAGGGGGGATGTAGCATAGATTTGTTCATGAAATTGTTGCTGTTGGTACATTTAAAATTGGAATTTTACAAAATGCCAAACATAGAGGAAGAAAAAAGAATTCAAGAAGGCAGGCTCTGTGGAGCTGAGTCGTTCTTTTTCTGAATGATTAGAGTTACCTTATAAACTTTTATTCTATAACTTATATCTCCATCTAGAATGCAGTAATTCTTTGTGTTGCTCTTACCTGTTTCTATTCCCTTTAATGTCAATGTGCTAATTTTCAGGTGCTTTTCTATTTAGCTGTCTTTTACCTGGAAGTACTTCAGAGAAGTCTGGAAGGTCTTTTGAGGTGCAGAAGCACAAACGAATACACCGTGTTATGGTGCTGCAGTCATACAAGTGAGATAGAGCCTTGTCTCAATTTGGGATTTGAACTAGACCATTCTCAGCTTAAAAAAGAAATTGTAGTGGAAATGTTCATGAAAATACCTGAGAGTCTTAGTTTACTCAGATGGCTCCCGCAAATACAACAGCCTGGTTAATTCATTAACCATAGAAACTCATTTTCCAGGTACATAGGGAAATGCAGATTCCATGTCTGGTGAGGCCTCATTTCCTGATTGGTAGGTGGTGGCCTCTAGCTGTGTGGAAGGGATGGAAGAGCTTCTTTGGGTCTATGTTGTAAGATAACTGAGCCCATTTTTGGGAGATCTGCGCACAGACCCAAAATGCTCTACATGCTCTAAAATCTTCAGCCTCCAAAAGCCATTCCCTTGACCTCTAAAATTTCACATATGAACTGGGAGCAGAGCACACTCGATACATACAAAGAGACCCCCCCACCCAAGTGAAACTACATATGATTATTGAAATATTTATAGAAAATTCTCCACACAACTTTAAGGCAAAGGTTGCTCACATATGCCCCTCAACTCAAATTTGCTTTGAATCACTGTTACACACTGTCCAATTGAAATTATATGTTCTTGGGTTAGAGAAATGGCTCAGAATTTAAGAGAACTGGCTGCTCTTGTAGAGAACTAGGGTTTTGTTCTCAGCACCCACATGGCGCTACCAACGAACTCTGACTCCAGTCGAGGGCATCTGATGCCCTCTTCTGGCCTCCATGGACATTGCATGACATGGGTGCACTTACATACATGTAAGCAAAATGCACTTATACATACAAATAAAAACGAATTGATAGGGCTGGTGGTGCGTGAAGAGGCAGGTGGAGATACAGGCCAACCTTGGGTAGTCTACATATTGAGTTCCAGGTCAGTTGAGACTACATAGTGGTCTCGCTCTGTCTTTCAAATACAGAAATAAACAAACATAAGTAAATTTTAAAAAGAAAATATATCCACTTTTATTTAGTTCCACTGACTAAATTTGTCTGAATGTATCTAACACATTTGAAGCAGTTTCTTAAAAATTAAGGCAGGAAGACCTGAGTTTGGACTCATTTTATATGATCTCTTAAATTCTGTCTTACCCTGAGATACATAAAACTGAGACCTGGCATAGGTAAATCAATTTGGCTTATGAATTATAACAAGCTTTAAAACTTATATAGTATTATGAATAGATATAAATACTTTTGCAAAAATCATATGTAATATACATCATATATAGCATATATTTAACTGATATTACAAGTGTTATGTAAGTTTTATGTTATAGAAGTTTTACATATATGTATTTTTATATTTTGTTATTTTTATTTTATGTGTGTGAGTGTATTGCTTGAATGCATATAAGTGTACCCATGCCATGCAGGGCCCATGGAGGTCAGAAGAGGGGTTTGGATCCCTTGGAACTGGAGTCAGTGATGGATGTTAGCTGCCATGTGGGTGCTGGGACCTGAACCTGGGTCTCTGCAAGAGCAGCCAGTGCTCTTAATTGCCAAGCCATCTCTCTGGCCCTTATATATGTATTTTGGGATAGCATATATATATAATATATATATATATGTACATATATGTATGTATATGTATGAAAAATGTTTTACTTTGCCTAACACTTAAAAATTAAGAAAATAATCCCGGTTACTGTGTGGAAGACTTTGGAACTTAAATGCTCTGAAGTTGGTTTACAATTTGGGATTCTGAAGGATAAGATTTGATACAAACGTACATTTTCATTAGATTTCCCATGCTTTGAACTTTGTATCTGCCAGGTGAGGGTGATAGTGTCTGTTCTGAGGACTTTTGACAGAGTTAAGGTGTTGACAGAAATCATCCTCCAGAATCCACACCTACGGAGGGATGTTCGACGCCTTGCCCATGCTCCTAAAGCACAGTGAGCCTTGAGCTAGCAGCCCTTGTATTTTCTAAAGTGAACAATGTAGCATAATCTTAAGATGAAGAACCTATTCATGAAATAGTGCCTTTCATGTGTTTCTTAGCAGCAGGGCTCTAGATAGAGGTGCTGGTTCGTGGCAATCACTGGAAATGTTCTTCAGGAAAAGCTTGTCACACATGTGACCAGGAAAGGATTGAAGAGCTGAGCAAGGGACAGCTGTTACTTTACATAGATCTGGTAAGGCCTTTCTGAGCAGAACAAGTGAATCACTTGAAGCTGCAAGGTGGCTCAGTGGATAAAGTCACTTGCCACCAATCTCATGTCCTGAACCCTCTGAATTCCACACAGGTTCCGCTGCACATGCCCTGCCTCCACATAAGTAAATGTGATACGATAATACAGAACAGCAATGAAGGAAGGAGGGCTTTATGAAAATGAGGTGGTGGAAGCTCACAAACAGAGTGAAAAGTGAATTCAAGGGTCCACAACAAAGTCCCATGTCAAACGACATTGCATGTCAAAACACCTTGAGTTTCACGAGGGGAGAAGGCTTTGCTGTTGTATCTGAGTTCTATGGAATCCTCATGTAAGGATTGAAGTCCAGACCTCTGGGCTAGGACACAGAAGCTGAGATAGAAATTTGGCCTGTCACAGATGCACTCAGCGTGGATGACCTGCTTCATTTCTCTCAGCAAAGCTTTTAAACAAGGATAATTAATTCTTCCCTAAAGTGTTATAGCAATACTGTGTAGTAAAACACCTGACACATAGCAGATGCACAATCCGTGATTGGAAAATCAAAATTTACATGTGTTATACATAGAAGCGTTAGTTCATGCTTTGGGCTCTGGTGGCGTTTGGGTTTCGTTTTGCTCTCGCTACTTTTCTTAGGTTACTTTTGAGCCAGTCTATATTTTATTAAAATATGTTATAAATTTATACCAGTCGCATTGCAACATCAATTTCTGTTATTATATGGTGTTAGTAATTGTTATTTCAAGAAAGAGCAATTTAATTTTTAAAATGTAAGTTAATACAGGGAAACTGCTACCCACACACATGAACACACACAGATATACGTGCATAAAAAGTCCTTGATACTGATAAAAACATAGAAAATTATTATACTATAGTTTCTCAGGCATGCATAATTATCTTTTCGATAACATAATTATAACCTGTATTGATTAAAGTTTTTAAAGGCCATAGTCTTGGCAGGCCTGGTGGCATATGCCTTTAATCCCAACACTGTGAGGGAGGCTGAGGCAGATGAATCTCTGTGGGGTAGGGACCAGCCTGGTCTGTAGAGTGAGTCCTGGTCCAGCTGGGGCTACAGGGAGAACTTATCTCAAACAACAGCAGCAACAATACAAAACAAAAAAGACATAGTCTTATTTTGGATTGAAACCCAACAGGGAAATGCATGTTATGAAATTAAATATTTATAAACCGTTTTAGAGATATCATTCCAATTTGTAGGAAGAGGCTGTAAAAGAGAAAACTATAGTACTCTCATGAAATACTCATAAAAGCCAGAGATTAGTCTGAGTTTTTTTTAAAAAAGAAAACAGCTCCTTTACAACTAAAATTTATTAGGAAAAAGTGCATCAGATAACTTGGAAAAGACTTTGCTTTCTAAAGATGAGCGTTCTGTGTCTGAGAGGACAGGGAAGTGGCTTTGAACAGATTCGCTGAGGATGGTTCGCTTTTGTTACTTTAGCTGCAATGATAATTTATGACCGTTCCTTGGCGCCCTCTTGTCTTTACTTTTGCAGTAAGTGCTAAGGGTTTTGCGTGCATTATTTAATGCACCTCTCTCTACTCTCTCATAATAAGCTGTATTCCCTTTTATAGAATCTGTATTCCCATTTTGGAAGGTCAAGAAGTTCGGTAAGTGCCTATAGTCATATTGCTAAAAAACAAAAAAAAAGCCATTGATGCTTTTTTAAAAACAAAACAAAACAAACACAAAAACAGTTTTTTTCAGGTTATCTGTATTTCACTCATGGGTACTGGCCTGGCTTGCTTTGTAACATTTACCTCTCACACCTACTCAGGATGGGCTTTGTACATACTTAGAGACTCCTTGCAAGGTCCTGATAGGATACATAGTTTATTTAGAAGACAAGTTTTTCCAGGAAAAAATAAAAGATGATGCTTTTCAGAATTGTTATGACTTGGAACTGCCTCAGTCAGCCCCAAACTGCCTGCAGCATGCTTGGCCCAGAGTCCAGGTGTTCCAGGTCTAACCCTAGGCTAAGTCACATGGTGTTTAGGATTCGTTCCCTTTTCTTTTACCATTTCTTCCCAATGGAAAATACCGACGTGACTAGATTTACAAACCTCTGACATACTTCCTGTATCTTATTTTGTTGACCTATAGAAAGACAATTGGAGAATGGAAAACAAATTTTCTGCCCTCCAGAAACATGCATGAGCGAAGGAAAAACAATACCAAGAAGTATACAGTTATAGTAAATAATAGGCTTGAAGACTCTGCGTGGATCTAACCTGTCGGGATAAGTCAGGAGTGCCTGGAAGGTAGAGCATGGCCACTCCAGAGACCTCCCAGTGAGGATGGCAGGAGCCAGGCCTGCTCCATTCTAACTAAACACACTGTCTCCTACCCAACAGCCCCCAGGCAAAACTATTAACCGGGTCTCTTGTAGATCATGTGACCGGAGGACAGGACAGAGGCCACTGTAGCCTTAGAAGCCCCCTCCCTCCGCCAACCTGCCTACCCACCAGAAACCCAACCCGGCCTCTTTGCCCTTGAAATTTCCCTATAAAAATTTCTTCTTCACCATATTAAAATGAGTTGTCCCCTGACACAGTCTCCCTGGTGTTTTCTCCCGCCGCACTTGCTGCCAGCCAGAGGCCCCTCTCGCCCCATCAGTCTCCCTCAGCGATGGGGACCTGTGCGAAATGGTGCCCAATGGTCTCCCAGGAGCTGCAGAGTTCGGGTGTTGGAGGCCGGCACTAACCAAGATAGTGGTCTCTATAGATGCCACGAAGAAACAGGGATGAGGACTGACTGACATTGGGTGTGGTCTGTGGGTAGCATCAGGGGGTCCCATGCTGTGTAGGTGCAGCAGTGGCTGGCCAGGCTCTGCTGGGCTCTCTCTGCAAAGCTTCATCTGTGCTAGCCACTCTATGCAGCGTTTGAAACCTATCCTGTGACATCTCCATCTGTCAGACTTAGACATATTTGTTCCTGCTGATGGCAATCTTTCCTCTGTCCCATCCATTGCCCTCAGCACTTAACTTTCTTGAAATGGTAATGTGGTGATATACCCTCCTGCCTGCTAAGTCTGCATTTTTTTTTCCATCTTTTTCTCCCTGTGTCCTCCTAAAATTAAATTAATTACCTCTTCAGAGTACCTACCTAATTTACAACTCCCCTTTAACCCTGATCACAAAGAGGACAGCAGACCTTGTCCCGGCACCTAGTGATAGGTTCAAATACACACAAACAAGTCCAGTTGTTTAATGCTTCTGGGTTATCGTCTTTCCAAATGTTTATTTTTTTAAGGGACGTGGCCATATTGTTTCATTGAGAGAAAGATTTTTGTTAAATATTTCATTAAAAATATTTGCAGCTTGAGACGGAGTTGCATTGAAACCCAGCTAGGTTTTTCAGCTAATTTTCATTAATGCCTGGCAGCTGGAATCCATCATGGAAGTGCTGACAGCATATTATTTAAAATAGCATTGCCTGTGAGGCTAGGGGAACTATTTAAGACAAACCTCAAGAAGGTGGTGAAATAATAGCCGAAGTTGTGTTATGTCAGCTGGTTCCTCAGTGTGGAACAGCACTGCGAGGCCAGAATAGTTATCCTTCATGCAGACACAAAATCCATTCTGGTCATTAGAAGTCCTGGGGGAAACGGTGCCCAGGGGCGGTGTGCATGGAGCCACTGTGCTGGGCAGTGGGCAGCACAGTGGGGAGGGGACAGCTGGCATTCTCTGAGTAGTTCACAGCTTCATTTAGATGTAATCAGAGTAGTTTTGGGGAAAGACTCTGGATTTTGTCATTCTAGGTGTAGTTCGCAATTCATGAAGAAATAAGTTTGACATGGGAGAGGCGAGTACCAGCCCGCGGAGGACCTTCGAAAGAGGCAAAAAGCCTTGAGAGGGGAGTGTCTACGGTTAATTATTTTAAATCACCACTTTTCAAACTGAGAGATAATTTACTTTCTTAGTAGTCAAACAACTCTTTCCATATGAACTGAAGGACTCATCCTCTTTTTCTTTGCTAAATAAGGGGAAGGCTACAGATGGATCCTGTTCACCAACAATCTAAGGTAAAAATCCCTGCCTGCCCGTTCCTATATTGATTCCCCAGTACAGGAGGATTTGAACACAGAGTGTGAGGGTAAGAACTGGCTCTTGAGGATGGAGCCCTCATAACTGGAATCCACATTCTTCTAGGGAGTAGTAGTAGATGTGGGTCTGTGCTGTCTACCACTTTCCATCTAGAAGAATTGTCTTCTGTGGACCAGTCCTCAGGGCACAATGGTATTCAGGCAGGAGAGTCCTTAGGCTTAGCATGCTCCCCCTATAAAGGGCTCCAGCTAACTGAAGAATGGCTCATTTAACTCAGTTTGAAGATTCAAATGTTATCTCCAAACCACTCTCACAGGCAGCCTGGCTGATGCATAATCCCTGGGTATCTGGTGACCTAACCAGGCTGAATCCGGAATCGATGATGATACGGTGTTTGTAGTGAGAATCACTTTTCCTGCTGTAAGCACATGGGTTGTAGTGGGGATATTGTTGTGCCATAAAAACCAGGAAAACCAGCAGGATGAATTCCCTGTTGCCCAACTGAAGTTGTAAGAGCATGCTGAAATGAAAGAAAGAAATTTAACTTAATGATAATGTATAGAATGGAGTTATTTTAAATGGACTTGTTTGAATAAAAGTCACGTTAGATTTCCCATGAATGTGAAATGAATGCTGATTGATGTAGTACAAGCAGGATGACGGGAGGGACATAAAATACTTGAACTATTAGAAGTACTTATTTTAAAAGCATTTAAAAATTCTTAAATTTTACTCGGACTGGTGAGATGGCTCAGTATTGAAGAGCACTGACTTCTCTTGCAGAGGACCCAGGTTCGAATCCCAGCACTCACATGGCAGCTAACAGCCATCTGTAACTCCAGTTTGAGGGAACTCAATGCCTTCTTCTGGCCTCCATTGGCATTACAGCCACAGCTGCACTTACACACATGTAGATGGTACAGGCTGACCTGGAATCCACTTTGTAACCCGTGAACTCATGGTGCACCTCCTGCCTCAGCATCTTAGGTCCTGCTAATGCAAGTTTGCACTAGCATATCTGAAGGACACAAATTTGGGAGTGACGTTGGGTGTAGGGGGAATCAGGAAGAGTTAGAGAAGAAAAGATGAGCAGTAAAACATACTCACCTATAAAGGAAAAAAATTAAATATATAAAATAATGTTTTTAGAAACTTGTTGATGTGTCTTACTCTCACTTCCCAATATAAATGCTAACTTAATTTCTTTATATTTCACATTTATGTTCATTTACTCTCAGTCTCTTATGGCTCTTAAGGATTGAGATGGTGATTACATTTCAGATCTTCAACCGACTTGTGGAAGGAAATTAAACAAGTGACAACCACAGTCATTGCCTGAACTTGCTCATTTTATGAACTGGAATAAAAATGCTTGTTATCAAACATTAAATCTGGAACATTTTGAACTCCTTAGATAAAATACTTAATAAGAATTTACTCAGCCTTGTAAATAAATTTAAAAAGTTAATTGACCTGCACAAATTTGTTAGCAACCTTCCCTCTCCCACGGTGCTTAGCTTCTAGTAAAATGAAGAAAATTAACATTTCTTCCTACCCTCCTTTCAGACATTAGTGCTTGTGGGGGTTGAATCAATCCACACCATTGATTGGTATGGTGCTACTGTAATCCACTGAACTGCTGGCTGGGGAGCAGATACAATTAGCATAAGTACAGAGTCAGATCTATGGTTCTGGCTTAGTTTTCTGTTGTTGTTGCTCTTTGTTTCTGTTTGCTGTGGGGCGGGGTGGTTGGTGCTGAGGTGGAACTCTGGACCCTGTCCATCCTAGACAAGCATTCTGCTAAGTTGCAAGTCCTGGACTAGACTTTAACACCAAATGAAGATTTGGCAGATGTGGTGCTATGCTAGGAAGGTTCTCTTCCTGAGGGAAATCCCTAGATTAAATGGATTGGGAGAAAAAAAAATCCAATGTGAAACTTGGGAATTTTTTTTTTTTTAATCTCACCCTTGCAGCTCCCTAGGAACGAAAGCACCAACACACAGGGTACACACAGACTCTGTGGGAGACTAGCTCCTCTCATACCCAGCTAAAGCAGTGTAGTTACATAAGAAATAGATGGTGAGGGGCAGAAAGAGAGACAGAGACAAAGAGAGACAGAGAGACAGAGATAGACAGAGATAGAGAGACAGAAAGAGACAGAGACAGACAGAAACAGAGATAGAGACAGAGAGAGACAGAGACAGAGGTAGAGAGTGGAAAAATGTGAGGGGCAGACCTCTGCCTTGGCAGGTGGACAGCAGCAGTGCCCGGGTGGACTCTTCAGTCCACTAGATTTATAGTTTCATAGACCCTAACCCTAAAATATATAATTTTAAAACTGCTGTAGATAGTGATTAGACTAACAATAGCTTAGTCAGTTTTAAAAAAGGAGTTTATATATGACATAAGTAGCAAAAACAAACCAAAAACCCTTTTGGGAAACAAAATATTTTAAATCAGTGAAATATAGAGTGAGTCAGAATCAGGAGAGGATGCATCTTTGAGGAACATAATCCTGAAAACTGGATTATAGCGCTTTGGGATTGTGTGAAATATGTATATAATGCTGTATCCAGGAGCCTACATAGGGCCTGGAGGGATGGCTCAGTGGTTAAGAGCGCTTGCTGCTCTTCTACAGGACCCAAGTCAGGTTCCCCAGCACCCACATGATGGTTTGCTCACAACCTCCAGGAACTCCAGCTCCAACTCCAGCTCCAGGGGATCCATTGTTCTCATCTGGCCTCTCTGAGCACTGCACTTACCTGTGCACACCCATACATAGACATTCTTAAATCAAAATAAATTCTTGAAAGAAGTAAACAGAGAAGGGACAAAATAAAAATATGTATGAACCGCACATGGGGCAGCTTGGCAGAGCAGAGGGGGCGGAGGTCAGTGCGAGTGACACAGGAATGTTCTGGATAAAGTTGAGAATAAAGCGAGGTTGCAGTTCTCAGAGCGAACCAAAAGTGTGAGTATTAACTGGAGTGGGTCACTTCTAACATCTTAGGAACGCACTTGTGTGGGAAGCTCTGCATTTTATTAGAGGGATGTTAATATACAACGATGAAAGATCTATCCAATATTTAACTTAGATACCACGATTTTTATAAACCTTTAATTCTTCACTAGACACATAGCAGAATTTAGAATTGTCAATTTTTTTATCTGAGTCGCTCCATGTTGAGAGAAACGAATTCTATCTAGGGATCATGTGTGAGACTTGGCGTGGATTTCGAGAACATAGATGCAGCTTGAAGTTCAAGCCAAATATGTATTTGCTGGGTAAGGGGCAGCTGTCGTTTTGAAAGTCTATAGATTGTGCTACCGGAAGGAACAAACAGACTGTTCCATAATGACATGATTTCATTGGCTAGACATTTAGTAAAACTAAACACCAAATTCCATCAGATCCTCAATACTGGCATAAAATATTCTAATGATCATAAAATATTCTAATGATTCGTCATACATTTAAATATCCCAACCATCATCCAATAACATTCAAAGTGAGCATGAAGAAGTCAGCAGGCATGGGTCAGCATCTCGCCTGCCCTCGGTGTACAGATTCAAGTAGGAAGAACTCCATTCTGGCTTAAACAAGTGATTCAAAGACGTTTCGATATTTGGATTTCTTATAAACAACCAGAATTTTTAGCATGATACAAAGTGGTTGATTTGCATTTCATGATCCAGTGTTTTAAAGCATGTCTTCAGGAATATTTGTTAGTACCCTTCAACTGTTACAGGTTGAAATGAAGCTCCCAGAGGTTTAACAGAATGAGGAGTACATGAGGAGCAAGAATATTAACTCCCATTTCAGAAAAATAAATTTAAATTTTTTCTATTATTTTTATTTTATTTTGTGTGTATGACTGTATTGCCTACACGTGAGTATACCTGTGTCATGCAATGCCTGCAGAGGTCACAAGAGGGCATCCCAAGACCCTGAGGCCACATGCAATTGGAATAGAACTGTTTACAACTGGTTGGGTTGGGTACTTAGGTGAGGGTCCAATGACTCCTCCCCTCACCACCAGCTTATTTATCTAACTTTTGGCTTTGACATCTGCTATATCAGAATAGCTACACCGGCTGTGTTTTGCTTCTGTTTACTTGATATATTGTTTTCCAACCTTTGACAGTCTCTGGGGGTCTTAAGTTTCCTAAGGTTTATACTGGTGTTGACCCCGGATGGTAGAAGTGTTTAATGTGCACCAAAGCTGTCTTCAATCTAGTAGTACTACCGGGTGAGAGAACCAAGGCCCAGTTGCCCTGGAGTCAGGATTCTTCTCAGAGTCAGACAAAGAGATGAATGAAATAAAGACTCAGAAATGGGTGAAAATGGGCATTTACTGAAGCAAAAAGAGCAAACTGAAAGGCACTCTTTCAGGAAGGGTGGGAGGTCTCCAGGGCTGGTAGACTGCCAAGTGACTTCTGAGCTGGTCCTTTTCCAGGGTCTCCAGGCCGCCTTCTCCTTTGATGCTATCTTCCCACACTGTATCTTTTGGTCCAGATCATCCGGGCCAGGATACAGACAACTGAAACAGATGTCATTGTCTGACTGATCGCCTTGTCAGGCAGGCAGTCTTCTTGTGGGGAATGGCCTTGTGACACATTCCAGCAGTTAAGTGAGATTGTTTTCTGTTTTCCCGCCTGGACCTTTATTCTAACCGCCTGCCTCTAGCTAAATCATAACAGTGGCTTCCCTTACTTTGCATTGCAAAAACCTGACTTGGACTTGACATACTTACTTTTGCCATCTGTGAGCTAGAAAGTTCCTCTCACCCTCTGAAGACTTTATAGATTATACCACACCCACATCTCCATCCCCTCCCTGTCCCCAGTATCTGATGTTCTAGGTAGGGAATGTCTCCGAAGTACATTGGGAGTGTGGGGGGAACTAACCACAACACTGTGATCTCTACAGATGGAGGACCTGCCTTTGTACTTTCAAGATGTCCTAAGTGTCAGTCACTCCACTGTAGGGATGCACTTCAGTGTTCTTGTGCTGTGTGGAAGTTAATAAAAATTATGCAGCTGCAGAGGGTGATCCACCTGCTGGCCTCAGGCTCACAGCCACCAAACTCCAGTGTTAGGTTCCATTGATGCGATCTGTTCCCACCTCAGAAGTTCTGGTTATCACTTTCCATTGGAACTGAGCCTCCTATAGCTTGTTCTTTTTAGTTTGTCAGTGTGTGAGGTCTTTTACTTCCAGACCTATTTCCCAGGGTCGTTTCTCACTGTTGAGCTGTAATCAGTTAAATTCAGGTTCCCTGGCATGGATGTCTCTTGTTCTCAGGCCCCCAAGGAGTTCAGTTTTAAACAATAGAATTCATCTCAACACAGCAACTGGCTGCTGTCCTCCAGGTCATATGGAGTGAAAGAATGCTAACCTATCTGTTGAAAGAATCACTGCCCTGCCCCAGGTCTCAAATGCAGTCCCAACACAGGCAGGTAAACTCAAGTTTTCAAGTAGCAACCTTAAGTTGTAGAATGTGTCAACCAACTACCTGTCAACTAGGGAAGCAAATGAACAGTTTCACAGTGGCCAAGGCAAGAAGGAGAAAGAAGCAGAAATAAAGGGAAAACAGGAGAACAGAGAAGTGATGGAAGGTAGCCAGAGAGGACAACCTGCAAACCCTGCACGCCAGCAGAGTTCCAGAGAGTTGCCAAGTATTTTGTACAAAGGGTCTCATTCTCAGGGGTATCAGCCAGTAGGCCCTCAGGAATTAGGCACTGGGTACAGCCAGTACCATTGAGGCAGAGAATTTTCTGTGGACAGGATCCTGGTGGCCAGGTGGACTTACTGCTCTGTCTTCAGTTGATAAGCAAGGATTGCTGATATGCCCAGTCTGAAGCCAGAGCCTGGGGCTTAGAAACCAGGCACAGTATCTAAGCTGGGCTATTTGAGAGCCCTGTACCAGGGCATTGGGTCTACAGGGCGCCAGGCAGAATTGGGATCCATGGGATGAAGTCTGTGGTCAGCACTGCTGCTTCTTCAGCTGATGAGCTGAGGCCAACACCTTTTCAACTGTCTAGAGGTCACTGTGGTGGTCCTTTCTGCCACCTCTGCTGCCAACCCTGCTGTTTCCTGTCTCCCAACTGATGCTTTCTTCACAATATCATCTCAGCACACATTCCTGAAAGGCAAGGAAAAGCCACTTGAGAGAAATCTTCACTGAGCTTAGGCGACACTGCAGTGCAGCGAGAGGACAGAGGATTCTTTTCCAGCTGATACTCAGAGAGCCTCAGCAGTCTGACTACAGCCCTAAAACGTGTTTGGACCAATCACGGTCATTCATTTTAAACCAAGCATAGTCCCTTGTTTGGGCCAAATATAGCTTTATCTCAACACTAGTCACCCAATCACAGCCATTAAGATTTGGTTTTTGAACCAGTCACTGTCTTGTCACAATAATTCTTTCACCAAGAAATTTGCTCTACTTCTGGCCAAGGTGGAAATGATTCTTTGACGTTTGTAATAAAGCATCTGATAAGGACTCTTTCTAGAAGCCCTGGCCTGGGATGGCGCTTCTGTGAGCCAGGGTGTTCAGCTCCAGAATTTTGCCTGGTTGTCTCAGGGCATCTGTGAGCTGTTCAAGATGGCTGGTGCTGACGAAGGGTAATCCAGCGAGCTATTTGACTGATCGACATTTTGCTCGAAGCAGTTCAGACAATAAGAGTGATTTCAGTAGCTGCTAATTAAAGAGTCAAATTCCCCATCCCACTGTGTTTGCTATACAGGAAAATGAATTTCAGAAGGAGAGCTTACAGTATAAATTTAAAGAATTTATCATAAATACTACCAGCTATTTGAACAGATTTTAACAGTGCCTTAACATTGCCTTAAGCCTGCCCAGTGCTCAGGGCCAGCCTCAGCTTTATCTGCCCCAAATGCTTTGGAATTACAGGGAAATCCTTGAGAGCAGATTTCTGTCTACCACCAGATGATCCCATTAGGGAAGACAGGCTGAAAGTTTATCATTTGCATCGTGAACATTTGCCTTCTTGGCATAGATGCGTTGATCAATGGGCCACATTTTGAGTGACACTGATTTACAGATGATCTGGGAAGTGTAAGTATGTGCTAACCACTTAAATTGTATTTTTCAGAAAAATAAGTTCAACTGTACCAGGAGAGCTCAGTGCTCAGAAACCAATGTCAGCTCTGTGCAGACCCAAGGGGACACCCATTACTTCATCAACCACCTTGGAGTTCCAGCGGTGCAGTTTGCTTATGAGGACATCAAAGCCTTAGAGGTAATGGTTCCTAGACACGCAAACACTGACACACAATACAGCAGATGTGCAGGTTGGGTTCTTGTCATGGTTTCAAATGCATCTTTCACACCAAATAGGTCACTGCAGAAGGAGGCCTCATAGAGTTGTCCTTGTTATTAGAAGCTTTGTAATGGTATTGGAAACGATCAGCTCTTTTCAAGGGTGTTCAATTCAGTTCAGAAAGATTCACACTGACACTTGTGTTTTCATGGTGTGTTTTTCAGTGAGAAATGTGCAGTTGTGAGATTAGCATCGAAACACAGTTGTAATCTTCAGTATTCATAGAAGCACGTGACACATGCAGTCGATTGTGCTGTCCTTGCCCAAGGGAAAACGTGTTTCATGTGCTCTGTATTAATGTGAGTCTTGTGGATTAGCTACCCAAAGTTTGTCAATGGTTTTCCTGCCTGAAAAGATGCTTTGGTGGGTTTTTATTTTGTTTTGTTTTGTTTTCTGCGAAGGAAGCTGTTGCCCCAAAGACTATCACAAAAGCATGGCTCGCTTTAATTTGACTATGTTCATCCTTCCCATAGACCTTCATCCTGCTGATATTTCTCAGAATTATGTCAAGTAAACTGTTTGCAAGTAATTCTAAATATTTCAGACTTTTAATTACTATACATTGTTCATCCATCTTTGAGAGGGTCTAGATCACCCTGCTTTAGAAAATATTAGATTAAGAAAATAATGACTGGACAATAGAATACAGTGTACTTTCGTCCTCAAACATAGATATACCCGAAAGGCATGTACATTATATTTATACAGCCTCTACTTTGGTATGAAACACCATGACTTCAAATAGTTTTTGGTAATATTTAGCTTCTCATGTCTCTTTGACTATTAATCTCTGCTCCACTCTTCTCCTGCAGACAACTGTGATCACTAACAGATTAATGGACACAGAAATGCTGTGGGTGAATCCTGTTGTAGGGAGATGAATTATTTGATCATGCAAAAGTAATATTTTGGGTTTACTTGTTTTGAGTTAGAATTTTTATCTACCATTTTTAAATACTTAAAATACTTTTATTATTCCTGAGTGTGTGTGTGTGCATGTGTGTGTATGTGTGTGTGCATGTATGTGTATGTGTGTGTGTGTGTGTGTGTGCACGTGCATGCTGTGGTAGACATGTTGAAGTCAGGGGACAAATTTTGAGAGTCTGTTCTCTCCTTCCACAGTGGGATCCAGGGATTGAACTTAAGTCATAAGACTTGTATGGCAAGTGCATTTGTCCACTGACTGAGCCATCTCACTGGCCCCTACCCACCATATTATTTTATTTTATTATTTTTTGGGGGGAGTTGTAAAACCTAGGATTTTTTTAAATTATGATATTTGGATCCCTTCCCTATCTGTACCTCCCCTTAAAGCCTTCATTCCAATTTAATGTACTCTATCATATTTATAATAAGGCCTATAGAGTCTAATTTGTGTCCCCAAATACTTCAGTGTGGTCCACCCACTGGAGGCTGGTTAACCTGCCAAGAGTCCCATCCTTGAAAGAGACTCACTCTCCTTCTCCCAGTGGACATCTGATGCTGCAATTTCCTTAGATTGGGATGGGGCATCTTATCTACTCACTTCTTCACATTTATGCTGGAATTTTGGTGGATTTGAGCTTACATGGGACTTGTGCATGTCATCACTGTTGCTGTCTGGAAAACGATGTTTCCTGGTGGTCATCCACCGCCACTGCCTCTTAAACTATTTCTACTCCCTCTTCTACAATGATCCCTGAACCTTGGGAGGCAGAAGTTTGATATAGGTGTCCTATTCAGGGATAAGCACTCTGCAGCCTCTTGTTCTCTACAAATTAGCCACTTGTGGATTTGTGCTAATTACCATCTGCTGCATAAGGAAGCTTCCTTGGTGAGTGTTGAAAGATGCATTAATCTATGGGTATAATACTATAACTATTTGTAGAAAACTAGTATTAGGCTCTCACCTATGCCCTGTGAGCTATCTAGCCTCACTGTCAGGTATGGGCCCTCCCCTATGAAGCAGACCTTAAATCCAATTAGAAAGTAGTTGGTTACTCCCATAACATTTGTGCCACAGTTGCACTGGTGGGCATATCTTGCCAGATCAGCTGTTTTTGTAGCTCACAGGATTCGTAGCTGTGTAAGGTCGATGATTAGTTTTCCTTCAGGAGCATTCGCAACACCTTCCAGCACTAAGGAAACTTGTAATAGTGATGAAGTTCTGAAGTCAGCTTGATTTCTCCTCTTTGCTCTTTATCTCATGCATGCAGTGTCTTCAGCAATGGGTCTTACTGTCACGTTTTTGTGGGTAACCAAGTGCAGGAGCAATGGCCAGTTGTGTTTGAAGATCTATGGGAGCCCAGTCAGCAGCTTCAGGAGAGGGAGTTCATTCCTGACATTGGGGTTTAATTTTTATTAGTCTATGGTATCTATTAGGGGCAGTATCCCCACATTATAAGGTAATTCCTTGTAATATCTTTTACAATGTGTATGTATGTACTTCTGTCATGGTTGGTTTCCATATGGCTTTTTCTTTTTTCTCTAAATGTATTAATTTATGTGCGTATGAGTGTGTTGCCTGGATGTATGTAAGCACACCCCTGTCATGCAATGCCCAAGGAGGTCAGAAGAGGGTGTCAAATTCCCCTGGATCTGGAGTTACTGACAGTTGTTAGCTGCCATGTGGGTGCTGGCAATCAAACCCAGGTCCTCTGCAAGAGCAGCCAGTACTCTAAACCACTGAGCCATCTCTCCAGCCCCTCCATATGACTTTTTCTGTTGCTTTTGTGTTACTTATCCCTCCCCATATTCCCTCCTCTGCCCTGCCCTCCCATTCTCCACTCTATTCAACATTTCCTAAAACCCAGGATAGCCAAAATAACACTGAACAATAAAAGAAATACTGGAGGCATTACCATCCCTGATCTCAAATTATACTGCAGAGCTATAGTCATTAAAACACCATGGTACTGGCTTAAAAATAGACACATTTATTAGTGGAATAGAATTGAGTCCCCAGATTACAGCCACCTGATTTTTGATAAAGGAGCCCAAATACACACTGGAGAAAAGTCAGCATGTTCAACAAATTGTGTTGGTCAAATTGGATAGCTGCAGGTAGAAGAACAAGACTAGATCCCTATCTCTCACCATGCACAGCACTCAAGTCCAAATGGATCAAGGACCTCAACATAAGACCTAATAGCCTGAATCTGACAGAGGATAAAGTAGGGAACATATTGGGAATTACGGGCTCAGGAATGGACTTTCCGAAGTGGACTCCTATAGTGTAGACACTAAGTCCAACAATTGACCCATGGAACCACATGAAACTAAAATGTTTTCGTACATCAAAGGACACCTCATTCTAGTGAAGACACAACCCACAGAGCATGAAAAGTTTTTGCCAGTTATCACTCTGACAGAGGGTTAGCACCTAGAATATGCAAATAGTTTTAAAATGAAGCATAATAAAAGACAAACAACCCAGCTAAAAAGTAGGGCAAGGAGCCGAACAGGAAGTTCTCTAAAGATGAAACACAAATGGCTGAGAAAGACTTAAAAAATGTTCAATATCTTTAGTCATCTGGAAAATGCAGATTAACACTCCTTTGGGATTTCCTCTTACCTCACTTAGAGTGGCTAAGCTCCAAACAAAACAAAAACAACAGCAGCAGCAAAATGACAAAACGCTAGTGAGGACACGGATGAAGTGAATTCTCACCCACTGCTGGTGGCAGTGCAAACCGGTGCAGCCACTGTGGAAATCAGTGATTCCTCGAAAAGCTCAAAATTGATCTACCACATGACCCAGCCATACTACTTTTGAGTGTGTACTCACAAGGCTCTACCCGGAAACAAAAATGCCTGTTCGCCCATGTTCATTGCTGTCCTTTTCATAAATAGTCAGAAATTGGAAATAACTTTGGTGTCCATCAACTGATGAATGGATCATGAGAGCACTGTACATATACTCAGTGGACTATTCCTCAGCTCCTTAAAAAATGAAATTATGAAATTCACAGGTAAATGGATGGAATTGGAAACAATCATCTTGAGTGAGGTCACCCAGTCCCTAAAAAACAAAGATTACATGTTCTTTCTCATAGCTGGATGCTAGCTTTGAAATCCTAGATATGCATGTTTCAGTTTGAAAATCTAGACAAGTCAGGGAACTAATAAATGATCATGGGGGTGGGGGTGTAGTCTTCCTTGGAGGAGTGGTAGAATACAACATTTTAATTTAAATAACATTTTATTCATCTACCATATTTTAAAAATATGTTATACTTAGTTGGGCATGGTGGCCCACATCCCAGCACTCAGGAGGCAGAGGCAGGAAGATCTCCATAAGTTCAAGGCAACCCTGGTCTACATAGTGAGTTACAGGCCAGCTGCAGCTACAGTGAGACCTTGTCTCAGAAAGACCAAAAAGAAAAAAAATGTGTATACTTGTGGAAATGCTGTTTGTCTTTAGCAGACTCAATATGTGCACAGTATGAAATGGTCTATTAAAGAAAGAAAGAAAGAAAGAAAGAAAGAAAGAAAGAAAGAAAGAAAGAAAGAAAGAAAGAAAGAGAAAGAAAGAAAAAAGAAAATGGTCTATTAAAAATAACCTTTAAAATTTCTTGCTCAGTATCTTAGAATGTCTCTTCTCAGTGCCATCCATCGTAGTCCATCCAGCTCCTGCCTTGTTAGCAGGTGGAATTATACTTCTTTTTTCATGTATCCAATTCATTTTGTTTGATTTTGAGAAGCAATCTAGCATAGCCTTGGGATATGAGTAAATTCCTGATGCTGATACTTACTAGACAAATTAACCTCTCTCAGATTGATTTTTGATGTGAAATACTTTGGCATATATGGAATACACTTTATAGAGTTTGGTACATGTAGCTGACACTGAGCTCATAGTAAGACCCCATCAATCACTCACATAGCTATTATTGCCACATTTGTCAGATTGTAGGGTCCACATATTAATGGAGAATTTTTTTACCACTTAGTAATGCACACATCACTGTGTTGGGGGGAGTGTCCATTGCTAAGATAAACAAAGACGGGGTTTGAGGAGAGTGAGATGGAGAATCTGAGTTGATGAGCGGAAGCTGATTTGGAAACGGAACTTAATGAAGGTCTCAGAAGATACAGTTCCACTGTGACATACCTCTCCCCAGTGTCTCCCTCTTAGAAATGGCTTAGTCTGAAGGAACTAATCAGATTTTCAAATTATCCCCAGAATGACCAGCTCTCATCACCCAAGCCATGTTTTATTATATTTGTTTCTGTAAAAGTAATTGAAAGAGAATCCCCCATGCTTTAATGACAAACGTTCTTGCTTATGATATGGTAGGGGGAATTTTTAAAATAGATTTACCCCTTGCAAAATAGGATTGCTGATGATGCAATAATTTTATGTGAACTGTCTGAAGAACACATATTAACCTTTACTTTTTGTGTTAACCTATTACAAATATTTGTATACAGCTATTAAGAGAAATAATGTTGAAATGATTCATCCAAGATATTAAAAATATTTTACTCTACCAATTAGCAAAGCAGTCAAGGAAATTAGAGCCTTGTTATGAATTTGCTTGGCTTTCAAAATATAATTTTCACCTACAATCTTTAGTGAGCATCTTGAAGGATTGGGAATCGAGAACCCTGCTTTCATAGGTCAGCACACCATTTGTCACTTCCCCCAGGTCTCTGTGTCTCTGTTCTTTTACCTGTGTCTAATTAAAAGCAAAAAGGAGGCAAAAATAATATCTACCACTGCTTTGGTTTGAACTTGGAATGTCCCCCGTGGACTCATGTGGGCTCTGTGACAATACTTTGAAGGCTACTGAGCCTTTAGAAGGTCTTGGCTCTCTGGGCTGGCAGGTGTGAGAGCAGAAGAATTGTTTGATTTCTCTCCACTGGAACCTGCGCATCGCTACCATCCACTCCCACCACCATGGCTGTACTGTACCTTCCTCATGTTGATAGGCTGTGATACCGCTAAATATGTGAGCTGAAATAAACCTCCCTTCACCTAAGTTATTTCTACCAAGTATGAGTCACAGTAAAGCAGAAGACAGCAGCACAGCTACATACTAAGAACTTGCTGCACTAAACATTTTATAGAGCCAACATCTTTCTAAATTACCAGTAGCTATTAATTCCTCTTATGCTGAGGATGAAATGGAGTTTAAAGTCAAGGAGCTTATACAAGGTGGCAGAGACACCAATTCTACAAGACAGAAGTTGATCTCAGATCTGTTTGACTTAAGCTCACATTCACTCCATCAATATATTTTTCTTGTCCTGCCCTTTATTGAAAAAAATGCCTCTCTAGAAACATTTGGATTTTTTTGCCTTGGGAAGAATTGACTGACCCGAGAACTGCTCATGATTTCTGTGCTTTTTATCAGACTCTGCCACACTGTTTGTCAAATATACACTGATGGAGACTCTTTCTTTCAATGCCCGATTCTTCCAAAATTAGAAATTCGATGATCAACCTAGTCATGTATTTTTATAGACTTGTATCATTTATACTACTAGCTTATCCCCTATAGGAACTGGACTCATTATCTCTGGACTCATTTTGAGTAAGAACTGAAGTGAATAATTGTAGAATTGCTCTCACTTTAAAAATTGTATGGCTGGGTGTGGGTGGTGCAAGCATTTAATCCCAGCACTCAGGAGGCAGAGGTGAGTTCAAGGTCAGCCTGGTCCATATACTGAGTTCCAGTGAGGGCTACCCAGTCAAATGCTCATCTCATAAAACAAAAGTCTTTTCTAAGTAAACTAATTTAAGACCATGTTCACATTTTGAAGGTTTTATCTCAAATGTATTTGAGTGATTACAGTATAAACACTAGAATTTCTGTCAATACACATTTTAGTCTTGTAAGTAGTTTATGCATCTATTAGCATAGTCCCCTTTTATCTGCAGGGTATATGTTTCGAGACCTTAGTAGCCACTGGAAATGTTGGTGTGTACACTATTTGATTCCCTATTCCTATGTACCTATATTAAGATAATTTGTAAATTAACCACAAATATATATTAACAATGATGACCAATAAAATAGAATAATTCTAACCATGTTCTATAGTAAAAAATGACATCTTTGTTACTCTTGCCTCTGGGAATAATCATTAATTAAAACATGGGTATGTGAACACATGTGCTGTGATATCAGGGTGTCCATGTGACAGTTGAGATGATAGCCAACTAACTACCTGGTGGGTAGCATACGCAGCATGGACACATAGCCAAAGAACTACCCGGAGTGTAGCATACAGGGCATGGACACACTAGATAAACAGACATTCACATTTGCACCAGGACAGAACATGCTACTGTGGGATTGCATCATGCTACTGGAACATCATACAGCTTAAAACTTAGTTTATTTCTAGGACTTCCCACTTAGTATTTTTGAAACAAGTTTGACTATAGGTAACTGAAAGAGCGTGGGCAGAGTCATGGATACAGGAGGCTGCTCTGAACTCAGCTTCAACAATTAAACCGCATTAAAAGTGAATTACAGAAAAATAAGCTTGTCCATAGAGATAATTTTACAGACATATGGGATGTTATTAGTTTCACTTGTAATGAATTCTGACATTTTAAGTATTTATCCCCAATTCTTCGGGTTAGTCATATTCTTACTTGTTTTATTTTTCTCCCCTTTGGATTCTCTGGAGAGAAATATACCTCCTGAATTTGTAAGCACCATTCATTTTTGCCCTGGCTTTGCAGCTCAACACTAATTTTCCAATAACTAAAGTTCATAAATGCAGAAGCCAATGCATTCGTCTCTTAGTGGTATGATCCCTTCTTACAGGATATTTTCCTGCTAATGGAAACATCTCTGGTTTGAAGCTTCATTTAAATAAGGCTTTAAATTTGTAAATGCTGTTGCACCTGTTAAGAGAAACATTCTTTACAGATTAAATAGAACGTGGAGCTTGCTGAAAAGGAAATGAAAAGACAGATGCTTTCCGGTCAAGAGTGCGATGCTTATGACAGGCCAATGGTCCAAGGTACATTGCTGCTGTCACTTAGCAGCTGGTTGACATAATTTTTGCTCCAGATTAGTATATTTATTCCCTGTTGGGCATGACGGAGGGTCTGCCTTTCTCAGTATATCAGGAGACCAATCCACGCCCCACCGAGTTTTATGCCACAGACTGAAGGTCTGGCTCCACACTCCGTTACCTTCTATTTCTTGCTCTTCTGCTCGAAACGTCCCATTTTAAACCCAATTTACCTCTATAATGCAGAGTTTAACATTTAGATAATAACGAGGTAGAGAAGCATTATAGCTTTTAAATAGCAGGAGTCATGGCATAATTGTTTCAACATCATTTAGTTGGACAGAGACAGAAATCTAAACTGCAGAGGGTGGGGAAACTCATTAATTTTTAAAAAAGGGAAATGACTTTAATATCAACCTTTATTCTTAAACAATGTACAGCAAAATGTAGGGGTGTATGCATGAGTGTGTGTGTGTGTGTGTGTGTGTGTGTGTGTGTGTGTGTAAGGACTTTAACACTGAGTTAAACTTACTGGACACAGATGGGTTTTCACTTTAGGGTGAATTCCAGTACATAACTTCAGAGGAAAGTTTTAGTTTGTATGCTGGTTCTCCATGCTTTATTTTGATTAGAACAGTTTGTTACATAATTAGAGAATCATTCTTTCATTACATTTTGTTTTGAATATAGTCACATCATTATTATGTAAACAAATAATACCCATTCAAAAGTCAATTCAAAACTCTAGACTTAAGTAACCAAAGCAATTATATTTCATTTTGCATAAGTTCTACTAATTGTGGCAGTACCAGTACGATGCCAGCATTATAATTACCTGAACAAAAGGCTTGACTCCTAAATGTGGTTTTTAAGAGTGTATCCAAACTCGGAAGACACTGGTTCCCCCAGATCTCTTTGGAACTCTCTGTCTCCTGGAATTGCTGTTGGAATGTCTCTGGAACTTTGTGTCCGGAACTGTGTCCCTGAGTCAAGCCCCACCTATGATTTTATTAAAATAGTTTCTCCAGGTTCATTTGGGGAAGTACAAGCTTGGCTCCACCCTAACAGACCATCTGGCCGTTTTATACCTAATTCTAGAATATCTCATTCATCCAAGGTCACTCTTCCTTCCCAATATCCTTTGCGTCCAACGAAGTTTAAGCAGTGCCACTTAGAAATTGCATTTTGCCTTTTCTGTTTAAAATGTGCTTACTGGAAATAAGAAAAAAGGGCTCTTTAAATCCAACTTGCTATCCTTATTTGTACCTTACTTTAGCCAAACTTCTTATGATATCATGTCAAACTATATGATATTATTACTTTCCCATCAGGTTTACTTTTTAAAATATATTTTATTTATTACTTTTATGTATATGAATGTATTGCCTACATGTATGTGAGTGCACGCATGTCATATAGTGCCCATGGACATCAAAAGAGGGCATTGAATCCCTTGCAACTGGAGTTAAGGACAGTTGTTAGCCACCATGTGGGTACTGGGAATCAAACCCAGTTCCTCTGCAAAGGCAGCCAGTACCCTTAAAAACTGAACCATCTTTCCACCCAGGATTTCATTTATTAAGTGAAGCCTTTCTAACCATGTTTGGTCTAAAAAACCACTAACTGTCTAAAACTGTCAAGGATCTACCTCCAAGATAGCTTTCCCTTTGATAAGTAACATATTAACATAAATAATTGTTAAAATTAAAAACAATCATTATAAGTAATAATTAAATAAGTTTTCAAAAATAATCAGAGGCAAGGAGCTAGTTTGATTGGTAAAATGCTCATTGACAAACATGAGGACCAGAGTTTGATCCCTACAACCCAAGGAAAAAGCTGGGTGTCGCAGTACATAATTGTAATCATAGCCCTGGGGAGGCAGAGACAGAAGGGCCTCTAGGGCTCCCCAGACAGCTAGTCTTGCCTAATCCAGCAAGCCTCAGGTCCCAGGGAGAGATCCTGTCTCAAAAGATAAGGTGATTCCTGTTGGCTGACATCTGAGTTTGACCCTGTGGCTCCCACATGCATGTGTACAAAGAGTCTTGCACTCACACCGACACAAACATACAATAATAACAAACAGATGGCTAAAGACAAAATTATAAAGTTGAGAATGACATTGTTTTACATTTTATGAATTTGTTAATATGACTTAATATGACAACTGTATATTAGTTTCTGCATTTATTCTTCGTAATGTGTTGTCTTGGTGCAAATGCTCGAAGAACATCTGAAGTAATGTTCTTTTCATATAATAACACATGTTGTCCTTCTGTACCACACGGATACTTGAAAGTTTTAGTTCTCTAAAGGCTAATTTTAATGTGGAATCTGAGGTCACAGTAATGAACATCTTGTACATTGTGAATACAAAGCAAGACAAGGGGGATAACAAAAGAGACATTTCACTATCATTTTGAAAACAGTTTTCACCTTAGATTTGAAAGTCTCTGGACTTGGAGGGATGCTGATTTGGAGAAGCAGGCTTGACTAAGCTGGTGCATTTCATTTTATAATATATGACAAGGTATTCAGCTTTGCCTCATTCAAGGGTATGAGCTGTGGTTTAGTATAACCCTGTGTGTGTCTTTTGTGGTCATCACTGGGTATTACCGTCCCACTCATCTGACAAGCGACATGAAGTAGAAAAATATAACACTCTAATAAACTGTGGCTGAACAAAGAATTCCACCTCTTGGAGGCATTTCTTTAGAAGAGAAGGTTAAACCCCAATCAACAAATCAACAGCAATAGAGCAGGCTGGAAAGGCTTTGATTACACCTATGAAATGCCTGTCACAGAGGGAGTGCTGTTAAAGTTGCTGTGTGTTTCCAAGAGCCTGAGAAGTCAACACAAGAAATTGAAATATGAGACAGATATTGGGGAAAAAAAACAAAGAATGGAGAAACTCTTAAGACTCGAATGGATAATTTAGAAGATCATATTGCAAATTGCTTAATATTTTGAAACGGCTGCAAGGATGACAGCTTTCCCATACCAGTTCTTTTCCTTATTCTAAATAAGCACATTTATTCTAGAGGACTGTCATCATTGGACCAAAATATATATCACACACACTATATTTTCAGACCAATGTTTTCAAGAGCTATTCTATGATCGTCCCTCATATAACAACCAGATGCACGATGAAGTTTTATAATAACATTTGAAAGTGAGCTTAATGATAGACCATGCAATAAAGTTGGCAACATTCAACTTAAGGATTAAGACAATTTTAACATGATTTACTTAGATATTTGCTAACTCAAATTGATTCATTTTTCTAGATAGCAATTACTAAGCACGTTTTGTGACCAAGGCAGTATGACAGAAGTCCAAGAATGTGTGAATTATAACCATAAAAGGAAGTTCTTTCCCTCCTAGAGGGCAAAGTCTCCATGGGACTCAGACAGACTGGCAGTGAGGAATTTTCTTTATCATGTTAATTGAAGTGGGAGTACACAACTTAACTGTGGGCTGGAGGTCCTGCATTATGTAAATGGAGACCAGTCACAGAGCCTAGGCAAGCCTGATGTGACCACTGCTTGGAACTCCCGTAGCCTTCACTCCCTGTCATGGTGGCCTACACTTTGAACTGTGAGCTAAACTAAACTCTTTTCCTAGGAATTGCTTTCTTTGGAGTATTTTACCACAGTAACAGGAAAATAAAGATACTTACCAGGTAAGTCCAGTCTGAGATCTGGCACACTTGTGTTCATCCAAGTTCAGGGATATGGTATATGCTGGCCTGATGTCAATGATTTTCTTAATATCTGGATATCCCCTTTGAATTATTCATAAGTTTTTTATTGTATAAACTTGTGAAACATGAATATGGAAAACTTACTAGCATTAAAAAAGGTGACATAGAGCCAAGCCTGATGGCTCATACTTTTAAGTCCATAATTTGGGAGGTAGAGGCAGGCAGATCTCTATAAGAATTAGGCCAGCCTGATCTATACATAATGAGTTCCAGGCCAGCTGGGGCTACATGAGGACCCTTTCTCAAAAAGACCAAAGGGGAGGGGAAAGTGACTTACTAATAAAAAATTAATGTGAAGAGAAAAGCAATTCAAAAGGGGGGGGGATTGCTAGTAGTTAGATTCACAGATCTTTTATTTATATTTTATTTGCTTATTTGTTATTTATTTATTTATTTACTTTTTTGGTCTTTTTTTTGAGATAGCTGGCCTGGAACTCACTATGTTGACCAGTCTAGCCTTGAACTCACAGAGATCTACCTGCCTGTGGCTCCTCTGTGCTGAGATTAAAGACATGCACCACCACACCTGATTTAGCCATTGTTAAGTCTTAACACCTATCACTTTCCTGGGGAGGCCTTCAGGATATCTCCCCTCCATGAGTTGGTTTCCTTGGAAGGTCTGGGTCATAGCACCTCCAGCGCATGCCAACTGCCACCAAGTACTGACTAAAGGTCCCACTTTTTTAAAAGCTGTCACATCGAAATATTGACCAATAAATATGGGCTCGCAGCTCTAAGAATAAAATATTTTACTTACTCATTTTTAAAAAATCTGTTACGATTATTTGAACCAGCTTCTAATTAATTAACCTGTAGACAGTGGGACAAATCCTATTGGCTAAGTGGAGGTCTAATGAAGTTACTGAGGCAAAGCAGCATCAAGGAAAATACATTTGTTAAACAATCATTACAGCATTTTTGCAGGCACGATTGCCTTGTTCCTTTTACACATACTATCAACTTTGACTAGTACCTATGAAGAATTCACTAGCCTCCCCACTTTCATTAATGATGAGGAAACAAGGCACAAAGTAATTAAGTAATTAATCAAGGGCATTCATTTGATAAGAGGTAAAATCAAAACTCAAAGTCAGCATTCAATCACAAGATTTCTGGCCTATGTAACCCATAGTTTTACTGTTTCTTAAGGCTTGATAGACAAATTACAAAGTACTTATAAAATGCTCTCCATCTCCCTTGATTTCCATACTAAAACCTAATAATACTATTAATTCATATTTTCCCTGTATTGTTTTTCCCAAAAGTTGTAAATGAATCAGCTGTAAGATACCCAGAGTTAAACATCTATAACTTTGTAACATGATGACATAATCTAAACAGGAGAATATTAATGCTTTTTGATACAAATTCCATGTCCTTTTATGAAACGAAGTCTACAATTTGATTCTGTTTCACAAGTTTATATTTCAAGTCAATGACACAAAATGGAAAGGAAGAATTTAAATCATCTCTGGTTATTGCTGACCTCTTATATAAGAGACTGCCAGAGCTGATAGATGCCTCCAGAAAAGTAGCAGGATGCAAAATCAACATATGCAACCCAATAGCTGTTCTGTATAACAGTAGCAAACACATGAAGAAAGAGATCACAAAAACAATTCCATTCACAATAGCTTAAAAACACCTATCGGTAAACATAATTAAAATATTGAATGATCTCTAAATACAGATGTAAAACATTCTGAGAAATGAGCTGCCATTAGGAAAACAGATGGAGTTGACAGGTATGAGGAAGAGCGAAGCCTGCAGCACTGATGGTAGCCGTGTACATTGATGCAGACACTGGAGAAATCAGTATGGAGGTCTTAAAACAAAGTTAGAAGCAACTGTGACCCATTTATACCACTGGGTATATACCTGAAGGGCTTCTAGGCGATGTGGCTTGAAGATACCTGCCTATGCGTGTTCATTGCAGCACTAGTCACAGTGGTCAACTGCAGAGCCAGTCTCAGGGTCATCAACAGATGAGTGGAGAATGGATAGCTAGCTCAGAAATGGATAGATAGCTGAGAGACAAATGATAGGTATATCAACAGGTAGATGACAGATGATAGATAGACATAAAGATAGATGATAGATATGATAGATAGATAGAGAGATAGAAGATAGATAAATGATGATAGATAATAGACAAATGATAGATTATAAATATATAGGCAGGTAGAAGATGATAGTTGATAGATGATAGATTGATAGAGAGATAGATGATGATAGATGACTGATAGATGATAGATAGAAGATAGAAAGAAAGGTAGATAGATGGATGGATAAATAATAAATGATAGATGATAGATATTTGTATAGACAGGTAGCTAATAGATATAGAGAGATAAATAGATGAAAGATGATAGATAATAGACTGATAGGTTGATGATAGACAGCAGATAATTGATCCATAGGCGTATAGACAGATAGATGACAGATACATAAATAGATGATATAGATGGACATGTAAATGATAGATATCATGTGTGCATTGTAGTTTTGTTCCTCCATAAAGACACATGAGACTGTTGTATTTTGGAAAATGGATGCAACTGGAAATCATCATATTAGGTGAAAAATGCCAGACACAAAAGGACAGATGTCACAAACTTTGTCTCATATGTGGTCCTAGAATTATTTACATATGTGAAAACTATTTATGTGCATATAGCACAGAAGCGGAGGGGAGGGGGAGGGAGCAAAGTGGTAAAGAAGAAGGCGAGGGAGGCAGGAAAGGGAATGAATATGGTCAAAGTGCGTGATACACCTCAACAAAACATGGGGAAACTAAACGGCATACACAGGAGACTATACCAATAAGAAACTGCTAAAATCAGACTATGAGTGTTCAGTTTCATAAACTAGGAAAATAAAGATGCCTGGATGGCTTTGCTTATCATTTCTCTGTAAGTGTCCATATGCTGAAAAGTGATGTCATGAGGATTAGCGGCTGTAGGGTGTTGCATTAGTCCATCATCTACTTCTTATTTTCATTCATTTCCACGTTAATTTAGGAAGAAGGGGAGATGGACAAGTTCATCTCTTCGAATTTCAGTGTTAATGGCACATTTCCATGAATTGAACATTTTTAGATTTAAAAACATTTCGAAAATTCATTTAGATGGTGTTCTAAACATACAATTAGAATGTTAAGAGCAACTCTGGTATCCATGCTCCAATAATACACACTGAGGGGAGGGCCATAACTGGGGCTCAACAGCTGTGAGCGATGACCATAGCTGTGACTGAGTTAACTTGTCCATGCTCCCAACAGCCACAGCAGTCGCATCACATTTTGCCTGTATCTGGAATTGCAGGTCTTTTTTGTCTATTTCACAGAAACATAATTTTGTAGATCTTTTTGATAGGAAAATGTTTTTGTAGAAACCACAAAGAAAGTCACATTTATGAAATCTCATTAATGCTAAAATAAAATAAAATCAAGTGAAAGTCAAGGCTAATTACTTTATAGAGATCTCTAGCTTCCTTGTAAATGTCCTTGCAGAAGTCTCAAGAGAGATGCAGTCGTCTTTGGTTTCCTTTCAGGAAGCTTCTATCCCAGTGATTTTAAATGAATAGAGAGAATTCTGCCGAAAGAGAACAAAGTATTTATAAGCAGTTTGATTTCTGCCATCTCGTGTCAATAGCTTTAGCCTTGAAATTATTCTGACTCAATTTTCTGTTATCAGTGAGGACTGTTTAGGTCTAAATAGTGAAGTGTTTACATAGTATCAAGAAGTTGGCAAAAGAAATAAAAGCTAAACTTCACCTTTATGTTTAAGACCATCTTCAGTTCTTTAAATCTGTTCCTAGTTACTTTATTTTTATTCATGGATTCTTATATAAGGATTATAAATTTCACATACATTTTCTGTTTTAAGATCATTTCTACTTTATGGAAGATGTATTTACAGTCTGTCAGTGTTAGCATGACCTTTGTTTGACAATGCAACCACCAGTGTATATAAAGTAGTTTTAAAAGCTCTGTCTGTATGGACCATGGTTATGGCTTCTTTTCCTGCTCTTGTCCCATAAACAATGCAAAGCAGAGCTATACGCATATATTCATATAGTGTTAGATATGTTAAATGAGCTAGAGATCATTAAAATATGGGTGATGATGTGTGTAGGCAATACTATGCCTTTTTACATAATGAACTTGAACACACACTGATTTTGATATGTGTAAGGGGTCTTGAAACAAATCCTCATGGATACCCAAATGGAAATTAAGCATGCATCTTGTACTGATGATGTCGAGATTTATGCTATGACAAAACATTGGAGGTAAATTTAGGTCAGTTTTTCCCTCTGCAGTAGTCACACTTCCAGGTCAGGGGTGGACACACCACTGGCTGTTAGTGGCTTGAAGACTCCACCACTAAAGGATTTGGACAATCTGAATGGTCATAGAAAGATCACAAGCTTCTTTGGTACAAATATGGTACTACAAGAGGTGAGCTCACAGATGTGCATGGTCCAGATTCCCTTTGATGGGCTGATAGGAAAATACAGTTTTGATTCATTGACTTTAAGAGAAGCACTAATCCCCAAATCCTGACAATTTGGTTCATTGTTCTTTAGGGTTAGTCGTATGACTTGGAAATATCCAGTAAATTAGCTGAAGAAGGTTTTAAAAAGTTAACTGTCGGCTCAGTTGGAAGAGTTCTTGCAGTGTAAGGAGGAAAACCAGAATTTGGATGGGTAGGACGTTTGTAAAGGCTGGGCTTGGCAGTGCAGCTCTGTAATCCCAGTGCTGAGGGTGCAGACGGGCAAATCTCTCAAGTTCATTGGCCAGCCAGCCTACCCAAGAATCAGCAACCCCCAGGTTCAGTTCCAGATACTGTCTCTAAAATAAGGTAAACAAGTGATTGTAGAAGACACCAGACACTGACTTCTAGCCTCCACACACGTAGTCATGACTGAGCACAACAACACACGTACATACAAACACAAAAATAGGTACATCAATAAATAGCAGGAGTCAACTGCAAGCTGGGTCTGATGACACATCGTTGTAATCCTAGCATCCAGGAATAGGACACAGGACAGTTGTAAATTGCTGTCCAGATAGGACTACCTGCCAAGATCCTGTCTATAAATACATACATACATAATATATAATACATAATACATAATACATACATACATACAAAGTTCAGGCTCGGTTCTCCCTGTTGCGAACCCAGTGTGTCCGTCTGCAGCCCCTGCGAGCTAAGCTCCTGCTCTGCGGTCCAGTGTATCTGTGTGTCCGCAGCCCCTCTGCCCTCAGCTCCGACTCTGCAGCTCTGTACTTTCCCTGTCCTGTCCTTTCTCACTGTTCCCCTCTCCTGTGCGTCTGATTTCCTGCACTGTGTTCCCACTCTACATACCTCTCTGCTTCTTTTCTGTAGTCTTCTGTTTGCTCTGTTCCAGTCTATTTTTCATTGTTTTTTGTTGACGCTGAGCTGTATATGTGCGATTTTTAGTTTATTTTCAGGCGATGCTCTGTTCTGGTTTTCTCCCTGTCTTTACAGGGTAAAGCAGCCATACCAGTGGAGGTCTATGGAACATATGATTAAATACTAAATATTTAAATATTGCATATCAAACTGAAAAAATCTATTAAAGAAAATATGTTCTTTCCTCCTGATTCGACAGATACCCTTTGAACAAGATTATTAAAGCCAGGTTGGGATTCAGTATTTTTAAACTCTTGACAATCCCATGCTAAAGCACTGACAGAGAGCTAACCCTGCCCAAACTTCCTTCCTGACGCCCTCTGCTTTTACTACCCACCTCATTGCGTAGTCATTGTACGTGGTTGTGTGCTGCATAAGGACATTTTCATACCTGTATGTACTATACACTGTGCGTTTTGCCACACGGCCTTGTCCTGCCCCTCACTCTGCCCCTCCTGTGAGTTCCTTTTGTTCTTCTAGACATTTTCACACCTGTTTTCATCACTTACACACACATGATTCTATGCATCCATATAAAAACTGGGAACCTCAAGTGAGAGAAAACATAAGAAATTGGTCTTTCTGAGAATGGTTTAAAATGCTCAACTTGATTATCTTCAGGGGCATCCGTTTTCCTGAATATGACACAGCTTCATTCACTGTGGTGGTTGAAAAGATTCCATTGTATTTATTCCATATTTACTTTCTCTGTTTAATGGTCTTTTTAGTTTCAGCTGGGTGATGAGCTAATCTGCCTTTTAAAGGGTGTGGCCTTGTGACTTTGAAGCCATAAAATTTTAAGATCAGTAAGTAATAACTTCTAGGATATATCTGGATAGGTCTCAAATATCAAGCCTGGAACTAAAAGCTGTCACAAAATGAAGATTCTTTAGATAAGGAGAACCAGTGGGAAAAAATGTTTTTAAAGGAAGAATTCACTTTAGAAAATGTTCTAAGCTGAGGAATGACGGCTGAATCATCACCACAGCCCATGGAAGCTGCAGGAGCTACTAGCTCCTGGTCCTCAGTTCCCCTTTAGAGATCTGGACCAATACCACATTTGAGTGTGTGTGTGTGTGTGTGTGTGTGTGTGTGTGTGTGTGTGAATGGTGTGGGTGTCATGAGTCATAGATGGCATGTGTAACATCTGGAAATTTTGGGAGGGGCAAGAGACATCTTTGGATGTTTTTGACATTAGAATTTTCATGTTTTAACATTGACAGGAAAAATTTAAGTTCTAATCTAAAGTTATGGAATTTAATCTAAAATTCTATTGTAATCTGAAAGATTAAGTTCTAATCTAGAACTAGAGAATGCCAGTTAAAAATTCAGCTTGAAGGTTGGAGAGATGGCTCAACGGTTAAGAGCATGGGCTACTCTTACAGAGGAACTGGGTTTGATTCCCAGCACCCACTTGGGGGCTGACAAACATCTATAGCTCCAGTTCCTTGGGATCTGACACCCTCTTCTGACCTCTGCGGGCACTACACAACACAGGTGCACTTTTGTGCATTCAGGCAATAAACTCAAACACACAAAAAATAAAATAACAAATAAAATATTTTGAAAATTCAGTTTGAATATGTCAGCCTTCTCATACTCCCTGCAAAGACACACTGTTTTAGGGAAAATCCTGCAGAAAGAAGACAGATAGGCAGCATTGTATTATCAAAATATTTATAGCAGAAAAATCAGTCATTCTAGTCTTGTTGCATTTTTTAATAGATGAATACATACTTGTGAATCATTTTTACCAGTATTATAAGTAGAGTTACTGTGAACTTACAAGCCTTGATCCTTCCTTCTTTCCCTGTCTCCCTCCCCCTCTCTTTTTACTTTGCTTATCTTTCATCAAATGTTGGTCATGGGCATGCATCAGTCTTATTTTAAATGCTATTAATGCAGCTTTTAATTTTACTTTAAAAAATAAAGTCCATCATAAAAATGTGTCATAATTAGCATAACTAGTCTCATGTTGGATATTAAATTTGTTCACACTGTGATGTTATTATAAATAATCTTTTTAGATTTTTAAAATTTATTTTTATTTTATGTGTATGCGTGTATTGCCTGCATGTAGGTAAGCGCACCCATGTTATGCAATGCCCGCAGAGGGCAGAAGAGGCTGTCAGATCCCCTGGAACTGGAGTTACAGACAGTTGTTAGTTGCCGTGTGGGTCCTGGAATTCAAACCCAGGTCTTCTGCAAGAACAGTCAGTGTTCTTAACTGCTGAGCATCTCTCCAGCCCATAAATAATCTTTTAGGATATTGTCTTATCTCTAGGTCTTGGTAAATTCTTAGTCGTAAAGTTTGGGTTTGTTTTTCCACTTGATTTTCTGTTCTGCTACCTTATTCAGCATTAATTTACTGACCTGAAAGTTTTTATGAAGGATATTCTATATTAAGTATGTACTCCAAAATGAATATGTTGGTATAGATCAAAATATTTAAACATTCATCTCAATGTAAAAACAGAAACAACATGATGTAGATCTTATTGGGGACCAACCGTAACACTTTATGAATCTGTAATTTAATAATTCACATTATGACATGGGAAAGTTATCTATATTTCAGAAATGAGTCTTTCTTCTTGCTCATATTTTGAAAGCTGAACTGTAAGAAACTTTGGAGCATTTGTACTGTTGAAGCCGGAACGTACAAAATGTGGGACAACCAACTTGACAGGTGTCAGAGTTTGCCTTGTGAAAGTCCCAACTCTATTGTTTCAAAGTACTTCAGGGAGATGGAAGAAAGAATTCCTTCAACAAGGTCATGCAGTTCCTAAGTGGGGGACAGAAGGGGGATGAAAAGAGTTGTAGCTGAAAGTGTTTATAAACCAGAGTTAGTAATTTCAAGGACATAATTCTAAAATTACAGGTATTTGCTTTTTGGACTGAGCGAAGGTCTATGAGTGTGCTTAGGGACAGGGTTTGGGTTGTTAAGAAGCAGGGGCATGATTCATGTCCCCGTCTGCAGGGCATGCCACCCCTTCAAAACAGCCCATGCTGTTTCTACACCATTATTAACCTGTAAGGCTATGAAAAATAGACTCATGCCGCAGTGAGCTCTGTCATTGTCGGAGGCTGTTTTTAGGAGTTGCCATGGGAGAAAAATGTCACTTCCACTTTGGTAGGTGGTTTCATAGGTTAATGTGGAGATAGATTCCCAAACAGACTCTATTCAGGTTATTACTGGTTCATTTGTTTTATTATTGGACAGATCTGTGTTTTCATATGTAACGTATTTTTTAAAAATGAAGAGAGACATTTAACTGATTTTGAACATAAAATTTAAGCCTGATGCTGATGAGAGGCTAAGAGTTTTGGTAAGCCTAGTTTATATTTATAAAATCTTCCCAGAGAAGGAAAATCTTTAAACAAACAAATGTGGTATGATAACAAGAAGCAACTTAATCCTTTTCTTTAAAAAATATTAACAATCACCATCATCTAAGTCTGATTGAGCATGATCAGTACAAAAGACTATGCTAAGCATTAGAAATAGCTAAAACTCTAGGTAATTCACAGGACTCGAGGATTTATAATCTCTTTAAAGTATCAAAGTATGTGCTTAAAAAAATAAATAGCAAAGACATTAAGTCAAGGCTCAATGACAAAGGGTTTCTATAGATACCACTAAGGGCATCTGAACCATATGAAACACAGTGATTCACTTTAAATAATTGTTTTGTTTTCTAGAATCAAATGTCTGTATTAGTCAAGGTTCTTTAGAGAAAAAGACCTGACAGAACTAATATATATCAAAAGAATTTATTAATCAGAGTTACTTTGAAATTGTAACAACAGCCGAATCACACCCACGAGGTTGGGAAGCTGGAGGTTGACAGGTCCTTGAGGCTGGTGGGGCCTCAGCAGCCGGACCAGCTCCAACTGGAGAGGCAGAGACCCAGGTCGTTGCTTAGTCCACAGGGCTGGGTGCCTCTGCAGTCCTAGTCTGGCACCAAAACCCTGGAGGGTTCCTGAAGGGTCTCTGGTCCTCAGTCAACAACAGAAACCAGGAAACACCAGCTCCAATGTCAATAAAGGAATCAGCAGCAACAGCAACAGCATAAATCAACTCAGAGGCGAGAGGGAAGGCGGAACAGTAGAAGGGGCATCATCTTCCTTCTGCCCTGGGCCTTTTTGTTGGGCTACTACCAGAAGGCAGCTCACATTCAGGGTGTGTCTTCCTATATCAATTAAGGCAGTTAAAACGATTCCTTAACTGATGGTCCCTACTCAGGTGATTCTAATTTCTGACAAGTTGCTATTGAAACCAGCCATCACAGTATCTGTCTACCTGTCTGTCTACCTGTCTGTCTGTCTCCTGTCTTTCACCTATTGTCTATGTATCATCTGTCCATCCCTTTCTCTCTCTCTATCTATCTAATCTATTAAAATTGCCATATATTCCTGGATCCTTTATGTACTATTAGTTTCTTGAAACTCCCATAACAAAGCACCACAGCTGGATGATTACACAACAGAGATGTATCGTTTTACTGTTCTGGGGATTACAAATCCAAGATCAAGATTTTACCAGAGAACAGGAACTGGCTTCTTAGGACTGTTCAAGAGAACCTGCCCCAGGCTGCTCTGTTAGCTCTTGGTGATTTGCTGACAATTTTATGTACATATCTTGGCTTGTGGGAGGATAATTCCAGTTCCACAAACTACTCTTTGTACCTGTATTGTTATTTAATTTCCCCTTTTTACAAAATCTTGGTCATAGTACAAGAAAGTCCTTTTTGAGACCTCATCTTGATCATGTCCACAGGCTCTTTCCCGATGCATTAATATAGAGATACTGGGAATGAGAGACTCCTCATATTTTATGAGATTCCAATGGAGCACATGACAATACAATAATATGTATTAATAGTTCGCAAATTCTTACTTGGTTATTTGCTACTTCCATTCCTGATAGTGTTCAGATAAGCCTAGCTACATACACAATGTCTATCATTTCCCACCCAACCCCATGCAGTCCCTTTTAATATGGATTTTAAACACTTGATGTCAAATTTCTTCCTTGTTTTACGATTATCAGTTAGGGTCAGGAGGCTCTGATAAAATACTGAAATCTTTCCAAATGTCACACAAATTTGCTTCTGTTTCAGTTATTTGAATTCATTGGCCTGGGTGATTGTCTAATCATGTGGCTATGCAATATTGCAAAGTCGAAATCTGCATACCGTTTCCGTGACTGGTCATCATAGAAAATAGAAACTTGATTTGCTGTGGTTCCAGATGGTGGCTTGTTTATCATAGTTTTTAGATTTAATCATGGATATTATAAACTAAATGAAGCTAAATTATACCATCTTAGAGACAATGTTATTTGTAATCACAAGCTTGCTCAGAAGGCATTCCCTTATTCATAGTAGAGATCAAACATTATAGCATGACAGTATTTGAATGTTGCTATTCTTCATGCCATATGAAAAATTTTAGATTAGTATCCCCTAGCTTTTAATGCTATTTATTTTTTTAATGTTTCCAGATAAAGTATTTTTTAATGTTTAAGAGCCTGGTCTCCAATAACATGGCAGGTATGTTGAGATTATTACTAACATTATCAATTTGTTTTAGGAAATATTATAGTGTACATTAGGATGAAATGTCTCTGGTTTTAAAAATTATTTATTGGCAGATATAAATTCAGTGTGCAATATTTTATGCTAGCTGTCCAGAGCCTAGCTGTAAGGCTTACAGAACATTTATTTTTACCACCTAAGTCATAAAAGTTGTTTTCCATATCTTCGGTCAGACTTAACTATAGGCAGAGAGAAGCAGAGAAATTACCTGTCACGTTTTCCACCGGCCAGATCAGCGTACGGCAATAACACGGCCCACTAAGCTAATTTAGAAGAAAAAAATGGAAAGCGCATTTTAAAAGATGGCATTTATGTGTAATATATGTAGAAGGGTTTACGGTTTTGACAGTTTGAGATTGTATCCTCTTTAGAGAGACTGCATAATGACTTTTATTTCTTCTGAAATATGCATAACTTCTTGAAGGTAACTTTCAGCTCTCATTAACACTTCTCAAAGCAAGCTTGCCATCTCTACGAAACCAAAGGGCACCAGAAACTGGAGTTCGTATGAGTGTTTATGTACCAACAATTCACTTATTTGCTCTCTTGTTTGGCACTTCAATTGCATTCATTGGTAGGGATAAAATTTCTAGAATGGGCATAAATATTGAGGATTAACCACCCACAACGTCTATTGATTCTTCTTAGTCAATATTGCAAACCGATGTCTAATGAGAATTAGACCCACAGAAGTTCTCGTGATCTTTTAATGAGAAGGAATGAACTTTTCTAGATGGGAGTTCCGTCTTATTTCTTAGTATCTTGAACCCTTTGATGACTTATTTAAACTGCATCCTCATTTGTACCATCAGAATTATGATGATGCCCGTGCCCTGATTATATCGAGAACTGCACCAAAGGTTCCCACCTGCAGTACTACTGGCATTTTGAGAGCGAGAATTTATTGTAGCTTTGAAGGATATTTGGATGTCTATGGCCTTTTCCTGCTAAATACAGGCATGAGACTCTTCTCATAATTTTGTTATGCAAAAAAATGTCTTCATATGTTTCTAAATCTGGAGGACAAAATGTCCCGATTGAGAATCACTGGATAACATGAATATCTATTAATACACATTCCAGGTCCTGACACATCATATATGCTCAGTAAAATTCTGCTATTACTGTCTTATAAAAAAGTATGCGTGTCTCTTCTGAAGAACCATAGTCTTAAAGAACAGGCACTACTTTTCTTCTCTCTCTCTCCCTATGTGTATATGTATTATTTTCATTTGTGTATGTATCTAAGTACATATATTCTTTATGTTATATATCTTCCAATATATCATTTAAAGTAATTAAATGCAAGGTAACAGGGAACTTAGAAAAGGAACTAAAATCTATAGAAAACTGTCAAGCCTTAGTAATTTATCTTCTTAATAAAATAGTAAATGCCTTACAAATTACCCAATTTCACAATGCAGAGAGACTCAAATTTATTTTTGTTTTCTATACAAGCCTGTAGATAACACTGATAGACAGGAAATGTGATGTAACAGGGTGAAAGATCGTTGTCTTTTCCACAGCGCCATGTGTGTGTGGGGGGGCAGCAAAGACTTTCCTTGGTTAGTATAAGAAAAATTCCCAAGGCATTTGGGACTCAATAAATATCTTTATTTCACTTGTATGTTAAAATCATGGAACCGGAGGAAACGCGTGAAAGTTTAAAACCTGACTTAGGAAAGCCCATTATCTTAGTGATAACAAAAAATGATACCTTGATCTGAAGACCCTTTTACCCATATCTTTTATAATTGCCTAAGCTAAGCTATTCAGGGATTACTGTCACTCTTTTATAGAGGGAGAAACCAATAGAGTCTTATGAATGACACATCTAGGGTGAATATTATGGCTCAGACGGCAGAAGTCTCCCCCATGTCTCCTGTGTCTTCAAATGTTAAAGTCAGTCAGCAGTAACCAGGAGCCATTCTGAGAGGCCACTCTGACGTTCTTGGGGAGAACCTTTTCCATGTATTTACCCCTCTTCCTCCCTGACTCACATGGCTGAGTCCTTCTCAGGGCACTCTGGGTCACTCTCTCTCACAGGCTTGGGTAATGCTTTTAATCCATTACTCGACATGAATTGTTCTCTAAAATATTCCCCTGGATACTCATTTAGCTGAGTTTCGTAGTAAGAGCACACTGACATTGTTAAGGTTAATGACTCAATGTTGTACAAGTTGAAACACATTTGAGGTTAAATTGATTGTTTGGATCGTTTTATTCAACAACATGAAGGTCTTGACTGCAGGAGGTACTTACTGCCTCTGAGGGATGTCTTTGTTATACCCTTAATGGTGTGGTGTGGAGTGTGACAGCGTGGTTGCAATCTCATACTCTCTCCACAGTGTTTCAGAAATATGGTCAATAAAAATGACTGCCTCTGAATTTACATTGGCATATGGATCATACCAGATAATATGTGGTAATGTTTATGAAGAATTTTTGCATATTATGTGTTATATGTATTTTATAATGTGTCATTAATATGAGTTCCAGACTGTCAAAGACGTTATTGAAAGACTGTGTTTTGGGCAAGATTCCACAATTATAAAATGGCCATGATGATAAAAATAGCAACAGCTGTAGAGTGCTTCCTATATACTGAGTAATATACATCTCCACTTGTTTCCTGGAAAGCTTAAATGACACTTTAAAACCATAAAAATATTAAGGTGGAATATGAAGTTAAACCCTTGATTTCAGAATGCAATTCCTGTGCCCCACCTTTTACTTTGTCTGTTTAACATTGATAGAGCCATACTGTGAGACAAGCCTAAGTTCAGCTGCCAAGCAGTATCTCGGTTGTGTTGACATCAGCATCTGTACAGTTGTTTATAGTTGTGTTGACATTATCGTCTATACTGTTGTTTACACTGGTGTCTGCATCATCTGCTGAACTGATATGTGTAGAGTTGTGCTGACATCAGCTCCTGTACGGTGCACCTTCAGTGTCCTGTTTTCAGCTTGTCATCTGCGTGCTCTTCTCTAAGACTTTATGCCGATTGTCCATTCTGTCCTGATATCACAGAACCGTGATGGATAACAGACTATTTTATGGAAGCCTTCTAAATTGCTTCTCACTGCAAAGAGGGTATTTTTTTGTCTAGTGTCCTATCTCTAGTGCTTTGTTCTTTGACTAAAACATTTAATAACTGCCAATGAATAAGGTTGTCATTCTACCAGTTAAATATTTGAAAATATCTGTGTCTTACTCCAAATAAGCAGCTTAAATGTGGGCATTTTTATAGACCACATTAGGCCTGTATGCAAAATTTTTGCAAGAAGAGAACAAAATAAACTTTTAGGAACATCTACTATTTTATGATATAGGCAAAGACCTTATAAGAATCAGTGATGGAAGACCCTTCTATAATAATCCCATCCTAAGAAATTATTCTTAAGTAGGTTATCATTATCATAATAAATGTAACCCAAATCGTCCAAAGATTAAAAATAAACAAAAAGTCCAGGTATGGTGACACATGTTTCTATTCCCAGTTCTTGGAGGGCAGAGGCAACTGAATCTCTGTGAGTTTGAGGCCAACCTGGTGTACATAGTGAGTTTCAGGCCTGCCAAGAATATACAGCAAGACCTTGTCTCAAAAAAATAATCAAATAATTAAAACAACAAAACATACAATCTACAAAGGAATAAGATATCTCTTATCAGTGACTCAAAATTGGCTCTGTTTGTGATGTTTTTACTGAAAATTATTTTAAACTTAGAACTACAAAAGTATCCAATTTATCAATCAGTTGTTCACAATATATGTTCTTAGAAAATCACTTTAAAATGAAAACAAAAACAAAAATAAGAATGATCACAATAGGAAGTTCGCCAGGAGTGGTGGTACACACCTTTAATCCCAGCACCTGGGTGGTAGAGGCAGGCAGATCCTTTTAAGGCCAAGACCAACCTGGTCTACATAGTGAGTTCCAGGCCAGCTGGGGCTACAGAGAAACCCTGTCTCAAAAACCAACCAAAGAAGAAACAACAAATAAAATGAAGCTGACTAAAAGGCATCTTGATTCTGGTCAGTGAAGCTTTTGGGGATGTGACTCATTGATAAAACCCTTTGTTGTTGTGCATAAATAAACAACTCTATGTGAACTACATCTTTGAATGAAACAGAGTTGAATGTCTCATTGAGAAGGACCATGTGATCCTTACAGCTTATTTGGTTGTGCAGTAAATAATATAGTCAAAATATTATATATTTGTATTGTTTTCCAACTTTTAGAATAACCCTATACATTTATTAATTGTTAAGTGACAGAATGTAATAGTGATCTTATCATGTAAAAGTAAGTTGGGATAAAATGAGGATATAAGAGTTCATACATTAATGATACATTAATGTTTTGTGCAGAAGAATTGAGATACAAATAACAGTTAATGGGCTTAATTAGATGTTAAGTATGTTGTTTAAAATCATGAATAGGCAGAAATTATGAATAGTATTGATAGCTTTATTTGGGATGAGAGAAAAATAAATTAATAGTAGGTTATTATTTAAATTCATCCCTGAAGCACAACACCAACAAAATAAGTTTTAAGTTTATAAATAAATGGAAAATAATATTATCATACAGTTCAGGAAAATAGATGAAGCCATCAGCACAGGTAAAACCAGAAGTTCTCAGGTGCCCAAAATAAGATTAATTACTGCTCTGTTGGTGTGAATCAAGTATGCAACTCTTTAGGATGAGAATGTAGACAAGGAAGGAAGGAAGAAGGAAAGAAGGAAGGGAGGGAGGGAGGGAGAGAAAGATGGAGGGGGCATGTTGATTTGACATCTACAACGGAAAGCTTTCAGTCAGACGGCACAGCAGGAATTAGGAACCGGAGTAACTACCACAAGCAGCCACTTTCCCTGAGCCTCTTCTCGGCCTCCCCTGTACTTCATTTTGTCCCTGGGTGAGCAGAACAGACATTGAGGAACTCTGCTAACAGCACTGTGAAAACTGAGGGGGGATGTACAGCTGTGTTCTGTGAACGCTCCCCTTTGGTATTAATGAAGTAGAGTGTGGTTCGCTCAGGAGCAAAATTTCCGTGGGAGATTGGGCTGTACTTGAGGACAGTGGTGTGTGTATGGTGACACCAGACAGTAACATGTAGAGTCAGCATGGTGATGGAAACAGGCTGTGACAGGGAATGGTGCATAAGACTTAAGAACTGTTAATATGATTGTTTCATGAATACAACTGCTAAGTCCATGTGAGCTGTGTGAGTGCAGGACAAGGTCACATCCTAACACTTAAACTTGATAAATGTAACTGGGCATGGGGGTGCCCACCTTTAATCCCAGCAATGGGGAGGCAGAGGCCAGCAGAGCTCTGTGAGATCCAGACCAGCCTGCTCTACATGAGTTCCAAGCCAGCCGGGGCTCCAGGGAGACCCTGCCTCAAAAAGAGACAACATCCCCCCAAAATAACAAAAATCCACAATATATTTGAATGTAAACACCCATATATCATCTGATAACCAAAACTTTGAAAGTTTAAATCAAACTATACATCATTTTAGTGATACCAATTATTTCTAGATAACTTGAAGAATTGTGAATAAGTTGAGGCTGGAAACGTGGCTGAGAGGTTAAGAGTGCTTGTTGCTTTTGCAGAGGACCAGGATTTGGTTCCCAACACCCATATCAGGTGCTCTCAACTGTCTATAATGCCAGTTCCAGGGGTTCCAATGTACTCTTCTGGCCTTCACAGGCACCTCCACATGTCGTGCACATACAAGCAGGCACATATACATACCCACATAAAATTTTTAAAAAGACTTATGTATAAGATTCTCACCTCTGACACCATTGCCATAGAATCATATGAGCAGGGTACCAGGAGCTTGTAGGACTCTGTTTCAATATGGCCATGCATCTCTACCCTGGCTCTTACAATCTTTCCACCCCCTCTTCCATGATGGCCCCTGAGCCTTGGTAGGGTAAAGGGGTGCTTTAATAAAGGGGTCCTGTCCAAGGACCATCATTCAGCAGACTCTTGATCTCTACACTTTGGTCATTTGTGACCTTTGTGTTCCTGGCCCTCCACTGCACGAGGGAGCTTCATTATAGAGAACTGATTCTTTAGTGTCCTCTTCTTTACCCCTGTTCTATATTCCATGAGCCTTAGGTGTAGAAGTTGCATTGTAGATGTGTTACTTAGGCCTGGGCAATTCATAGACGATGTTCAAGTGTGACCAGTTGTGGTACTTGGTAACAGTTTCTGACTGGTGCAAAATAAGCTTCTTTGATGAGTGGTGACTAGGATATTTATCTGTAAATATAAGGATATATAAGTCCCATGCAAACTCAGGCAGACAGTAACTCACCATGGAACTGGGAAAATGAACAGCAGACCTCAGTTTTATCTGAAGGAATGTTGGCAACTGATTCCTGCTGGATGAAGAAGAGCTGATCTTCCTAAAACAAGGGACTCTAGATAGGCTGACTAGACTCAGTTCACAGACTTGCACTGGGGAATGACTGGGGACACTGACAACCAGTGGGCCTTAAGAGGGATGACAGAGTATATGGGTTCCAGTGGAGGGGGCTATAGGAGGGTGCCAGTGGGACCAGGGGTATAAAGATAATTATATTGTTTGAGATTTCGGTATGAAATACATAAAAAATTCATTACAAAGATTCTCACCTCTGTGTTCTAAACAGACAGAAGTTCAGAGAAGGCATTATATATGTTATATCATTATTGAACAATATATATTCAAAGTAAATATATAGATTGTATTTAAATAAATATTCCATGTAAAAGCATTCTATTCCAGTTTATGTATTACATACTTCTGTATCATCATTTATCTACATATCTAAATATATCAATATCTATGTGTGTATGTTTATAAATATTTCTGTCTCCTGTCTCCAGCCACTTAAATAAATATTATATATATGTATAATATATATGCAGTGAATAGCCTCAATCTCTAGCTTCTATAAGATGCATATGTCATTGAATAGCAAATGTTTTTCTTTTTGAAGGTAGACGTTACCAATGGAAACATTGGAGGGTTCTTGGAGAGATCCGGAAGCCCTCTGACCTTTGAGTGCTCTCTTGCAGCACTTATGTGCGTTTGTGCCCAGTCTCCTTCACCAGTGTCAGCTCTTCATCACACAAAAGCATTTTAATTTTAACCAAACTTGAACCAGTGAACAGCCCATGAGCCATTGAGTTATGGTCTGTGCTGAATGGAACTTGTTCTCTTTCAAAGGACTTGAACTTGAAATCACTCCCAACAATTCTAAAGTAAACGTCTTTCCTAGTCAGCCGTTACCCAACCTAGACTTCCCATCTGCATTTCTAATTATGTTGCAGAAAAAAATCTCTGTCAAACAAAGGACTTTATAAAAATTTTCTCACAGGAAAGCAAGCTTAGGCATGTGGATAGATGAAGGACAGTATTTCACATGTTGAAATACCTCCTAATAATTAAAAAAACTGTTTTAGATGCCTAGTATTTTCTTTAAAGTTATAAGTAATTTTTAATTTTTTAAACATGATACCAAATGGTTATATGAGTGTTCATAATAACTTTAAAGAAAAGTTAATTAGCATCATCCTACTAAATATTAAGATATTTAATGTAAACCTAGTCAAGCAAACTTTCAAGTCTTTTAAATAATTGAACATGCTTTTCCAGTGCTTTTTTAGTCCAAAAAGTAAGATGACTATTATTTTTAATACTGTGTTGGACTTAATAAGAAAAATCCTTCTATATTTTCATAGAATTACTGACTCCATGTGTCAGGAGTGGAGGCTATCTGGCAATTTAGGGCAAGTTCTGAATTCACAGCAATATCCTGATAAGAAAAGTGATAGAGCCTGGCATTTTAGACTTTTTTTTTTTGCTTTTAAAATATTTCTAATAGATTGAAGAGAGTGAGTAAATTGTGCTATCGGCCACAGAGATATTTATTGTTCTAGGTAAAATTTGAGATCAGTTGATAAAATGACCAGGTGTTCAATCCTGACAGCAACAGACCCATGGATAAACAGAGGACTTTGCTCCTTACCTCACAAAGTCAATAATTTCCAGAAAAACCAAATATCTAAACTAAAAATCATAACTCTGTCTATTTATAACCTCTTTACTCATAAACTACTTTCCGTAACTATCCAGGTCCGTAACGTTGTTCTTGAACTGTTTACCGAAGTAATTACCTAAATTTCTACAACTGTTAAAAAAAGATTATAAGCAGGTATAGCTAGGCTTTCAGTGGGCCTATATATTTTTCTTTGATGTGAAAACGTTTTTTATTATGAAAGTATCATAATGAGTACTTTCTGGATGTTATTTCCATCCCTCCCAATTCCCCCCCGCCAGCTCTTCTCATGCTCCTTATCTCCATTCTCTCAATTTCTAGTCCTCTTTTTATTATTGCAACATATGCATTATTACTTTTATAAATGTACATTTAAATAGAGCCATAATAACCAATGACATAGAGGCAGTAATTACAATTTTCACAGCTAAATAAATGAGTGGGCCTATATTTTTCTTTTCTTTTTTTAAAAAATATTATTTATTTTTATGTGTGTGAGTGTATTGCCTGCATGTGTGTAAGTACATTTGTGCTATACAATGCCTTTGGAGGTCAGAAGAAGGTGTCAGATTCCCCTGGAACTGGAATTACAGCCGTTGTTAGCCACCATGTGGGTTCTGGGAATCAATCCTGGCAAGAGCAGTCAGTGCTTTTACCTACCAAGCCACCTCTCCAGCCCAGAGGGCTTATATTTTTCTAAGGTAGGCCTTCACCTTATCAATATATAATATTAATATGAGAAATCCTAATTTACTTATTTTCTTGTTTTTTTAAATTATTCATTTAATAACCACACAATCAGAAGAAGCGTTTCATTACACCAGCATTGACATATTCAATAACAATTTCCAGAGCTAAGATGCATTATAAAATATTGTACTGAATATAAACCCCTTAAGACATAAAATTAAATGAGGTTTTAAACTTTAAAAAAAGATCTCCATTTCACTATTAAAATACACAGTTTCATACAGAAAAATTCATTTTCAATACAATTGACACTAAGATGCAAATGCATTTCTAATCTCTATATATCTGATAATTACTAGTCAGAGTTGGTTACTCTCTGAGCTCCCTGGCATCTGAGCATGGATATAAAGTCATCAAGTAGATTTCAATGGTAATGATTTTCACATCTGCTAATTATTAAGGCTTCCCAGATAGCACCCTCCCATAGCCTCCCTTCCTCCACTAGAGCCCTTATACTCTCATATCTCTGCTACTGTCTGCTGTGTTGTCGCCCCCCCCAGCCATTCCCACTACTTGCCCTTCTGGTGAATCTGGTCAGCCTATCTAGAGGTCTTTTTTTAGGAGGGTCAGCTGTTCCTCATCTAGCAGTAATCAGTTGTCAATATTACTTTGGATAAGATTGGGCTCTGCTGTTTATTTTCCTAGCTCTATGCTGGGTTACTATCTGGGAATCCCTTTGGCCACCCTGGCCAATAACTCAAAAGAAGGTATTGCCTGTCTGGCATTGTGTTTGTTATGTAGCCTTTAGCTATACATATGGACTCTTATGAAATTATATTGACCCCTTTAAGTTTGGTTACACTTTCTTTTTGGGTGTTTAAGGCCATAGAGTTGGACCAGATAAACCAATTTATTTGTACTCTAAAGGTCGTTTGAGGATCTGTTCCTCAGGGGTCACATGGGCTTGGGAGGAGCCCCTGGCTCCTTTCTTTTACCAGTTCTGCCTATATGAAGATAAGTCAGAGGTCCTGCTCAACCATGGTTGGCTTTGCATGGAAGCATGGAAGAAATGATTCCTCTGTTGTTGACCCTCCTCTTTATAGATTGGAAACTGGTTCAAGTCCATCTGGTTGGATCTTCTCGGCCTCTTTGATCAAGAGGACAGGTGACCCACCACCATTATAGGACATTTTGAGAGATGCTCAAGGTCCCCTGGAAATAGTCAACCTGGGAGGGCTAGGAGCAAAAAGTGTCCTTCATGTCCCTCTGACCAAATTATTATAGGCCTCAAAGTATGTCTGTTAAACACCCAAGAAGGGTAGTTCTACCAGTCTGGTAGTTTTAATTACTGTGTGTCATGTAGATAAATCTTGGGCAAAGACCAGTCATTCTCAGATAAACCTTACCTAGACATGTATTTCTTGATCTGCTTTGTATAGTTTGTCAGTAGGGAGTAGGAGTAATATGGTTTCCTCTGTTTTCAAAACTAGCTAGGCATTAGGTGTTGTTTATCTCTCACACTGTCTCACCCCTCCATCATGATTTTTCCACTTAAGGTGCCCCCATTTCTTTCTCCCTTAATAATACACTTCTCCTATGGTCCTACCTCTCTTGAGCTCCTTCTTTCCCTTTATCCCCTAGATTCCTTGTATACCCTTCCCATCAGGGTTTGGTTCTAGGATCCACACATGAGGAAGAAGATATGTAGATTGTTTTTCTGAGTCTGTGTTACTTCACTTAGTATAGCAGTTTTTAGTTCCATCCATTTACCTGCAAATTTCATGATTTCATCTTTCTTTACTGCTGTGTGAAACTCCATCATGTAAACTAACCACATTTTCATTATCCACTCATCAATTGAGGGACACTTAGTTTTCTTCAATCTCTCAGCTATTGGGAAAAGAGCAGCAACAAACATGGATGTACATGTGTCTCTGCAATAGGATGAGTTCTTAGTGTGTATGCCAAGGAGTGGTATAACTGTGTCAAATGGTAGGTTCATTTGTGGTTTTTTAAGAGTTCACAGTGCTTTCCATAGGGGTTGAACCAGTTTGCAGCCCCACCAGCAGTGGATGAATGTTCCCCTTTCCCAACATCCTTTCCAACATTTGGTATCATTTGTTTTCTTGATCTTAACCAGTCTGACTGGGGTAAGATGAGATCTTAAAGAGGTTTTAACTTGCAGTTCCCTAATTATTAGGGATGTTGAACATCTTTTAAGATGTTTCATAGCCATCTTTACTTATTTTGAGAACTCTCTGTTCATCTGCTTAGCACATCTTTTAATTGGGTGTGCTTCTTGTCTGGTTCTCTGTTTTTTGAGTTTGTTGTATATTCTGGTTATTAAACCTCTGTTGGATGTGTCGCTGGTGAAGATTTTCTCCCATGAGTGGATTTTCTGTTTGCTTCCTTGATTGTCGCCTTTGATCTACAGAAGCTTTTTAGTTTAATGAGGTCTCATTTATTAATTATTGCCCTTGTTTCCTGAGCAATTGATGTCTGGTTTAGAAAATCCTTTCTTACGCCTATATCTTGTAGGTTTTTCCCAATGTTTTCTTCTAATAGTTTCAGAGTTTCAGGCTTTACATTGAGGTCTTTGATCTATTTGAAACTGACTTTTATGCAGAGTGAAAGATAGGGGTTTAGTATCATTCTTCTACAAGTGGAGATTCAGTTTTGCCAGCACCATTTGCTTTGCTGAACATGCTGTCTTTCCTCCAGTGAATGTTCTTGGCCCCTTTGTCAAATATCAGGTGGATGAAATTTCATGTACTCATATTTGGGTCTTCAATTTTGTTCCATTGATCTATGGATCTATTTTTGTGCCAGTACCATGTTGTTCTTGTGACTATAGCTCCATAATACAGTTTAAAATTTGGTATAGTAATCCCCCCAGCATTACTCTTAGTGCTTAGGGTTATTTTGGCTATCAGAGGTCTTTTGTGCTTCCATATGAATCTTAGGATAGTTTTTTCCAATTCTGTGAAAAATGTCATGAGGATGTTGATAGGTATTGCGTTGAATCTATATATGGCTTTTGGTAGGATGGTCATTTTCACAATATTAATTCTTCCAATCCATGAGCATGGGAGGTCCTTCCATCTTCTGATG
>NW_008331829.1:2055116-2055741 GCF_000622305.1 Nannospalax galili
TCTTTCCTTAAAGATATAACATTTCATTGTAGAGCTCTTCAATGCCTTTGGTCAGGTTTATTCTGAGATATTTTCATTATTTTTTTACAGCTATTGTGAACGGGAGTGTTTCAATGTGCCCTTTCCCTGATTGCTTGTTATTGGTATATAGAAAGGATATAGACTTTTTTAGGTTAATTTTATAACATGCTACTTTACTGAACATGTTAATAATTTCCGGGAGTTTTTGGGTGGGATTTTTGGAATCCCTTAGATATAATATTATATCATATGCAAAAAGGGATAATTTGATCTCTCCTTTTCCAATTATTACTCCTTTAATTTCCTGCTCTTGTCTTATTGCTCTTGCAATAGTTTCAAGGACTATGTTAAAGAGAAGTGGGGATAGTGGACAGCCTTGTCTGGTTCCTGATTTCAATGGGAATGCTTCCAGTTTTTCTCCATTTTGAATGATATTGGCTGTGGGTTTGTTATATATGGCTTTAATTACGTTGAGGTATGTTCCCTCCAGTCCAATTCCCTCTAGGACTTTGAACATAAATGCATGCTGAATTTTGTCAAAGGCCTTCTCTGCATCTTTTGAGATGACCATGTGGTTCTTGTCTTTGAGCCCATTTATATGATT
>NW_008331829.1:2058164-2078168 GCF_000622305.1 Nannospalax galili
TTCATTTCCTTCCACATTTCAGCCTGAGTATTCTTCATTATTTCTATTTTCTGAATTCATTCAGAAGTTTATCCCTATCTTCCTTCAGTTGATTTCTTTTGTTGTGTGTTCTTTAAATTCACTGTATCCTTTTATCATGTTTATATTTGTTCTTTTGAGTTCCATGTCCTACATTATCTCTAGGGGGTTCTCACTGTACTCCTCTAGAGGACTACTGGTATCTGGTGGGGATATGTTCTTTTGGTTTTTCATTTTATCATTTTTTCTCTGTGATTTTGACATGTGAATGTCTTTTGTATTTTCTGATTCTAGTGTGAGACTCAGGCCTTCAAGTTTAGGTCTGCTTCTTTTTTGAACTTTGTGTGTCTTTTTCTTTAACTTTTTGGGCATGAAAGGCTGTTTCGTCTAAGCTTCTGATTCTCTCTTTTGATTTTATATTGGAGTGGCCTGACTGCCTTTGTCTTCAGGAGTTCCCACAGAGGCCCAATTCAGATGACGGTCAGATGTTTTCAGGCTTTCTCCTAAGGTCTGAATCCCTCCAGGAACGATTTTGGCCTCAGGAATTTGGGGGATGGTCTGGCCTGGGAGCCTGGTCCAGGAAAGATGCTGGTCTAGGGCAGCTGGTGGCCATGCCACCCAGAGATGCAAAGGCAGATGGGGCAGGAAGAGGCCCAAGTACTCCTGTGGACTGCAATGAGGAGCTGTGTTGGTCTTGATGCAAAGGATCAGGAAGAGGAAAGTTCAGTCCATGTGTCCCATAAGAGGATCTTGGGTGGTGCAGTCCCAGGGAAGCAGAGGGAGGTGAGGGTGGGGCCAGGCACAGAAGCAGTGCTCCTGGGGCCCGGAGAAGGCACTAAGTTGATCTAGATGCAAAGGATCAGGAAGCAGTATTGGTTCTCCAGGGGTCTGGGGCCCCAAGGCAAGGAATGGGGCAGGGCCCAAACTAGGAGGAGAGACAGGCGGGGAATATGGGAGGGTGAATGATGCTGGGGGAGTCAAGGTGTGGAAGGCAGAAGGGACTTACCCAGGAGAGAGGCCTGCGTGTGGGAGAGATGCCTGCAGTGGGTGGTACAGGCTCAGGGAAGCAGCTATTTTCTTGTTCTTAATTTTAATAGCATGAAAATATTTCTCCAGAAAATAAAAATCTAAAAGCCTTTGGTCTACAAGTGGTAACCATTGAGAAAAGAGTAGAGAGAAAAATAAAAGATAGGAAAATGTATATGCATATATTTATATTCTACATATACACAAGTAGATACAAAGTATTGATTTATTACTAATATAAAGCCTTCATAGAGATAATATGCATACTGCTCCATGCTCAAAACTTTCCAATATAATGTAATTAAGCTGTTTCTATTGAAGTAGTCCAATGAAGAAGAACAAAGCTGAAGATGAACATTTTATTGGAATTGTCAAACCGACTGTTAATAACTGAGCTGGTCTTTACACAGTCAGGAGTATCACATCATAAAGGTGTGTTTGTACAGTGCTTGTTGTTTTGTGCTTGTTCCGATTGATATGAACGAGTCCCCATTTTTCTTTTTCCTTTTCATTGTATTTCTTCCATTTATTTTTTTCCTTTTTTATTTAATTTTTGTGTATTCTGTACTATGTTGTGTGTATTCTATAACACACACACGCAGAGAAACAGAGACAGAGACTCAAATTTGTGTCCTCAAATGCCCCTCAGTGTGGTTCCGTCCATGAAACCTGTACAAGTCCCACACAACGTCAAGTCAGACAAAATCTCAGCATAGACATGGGAAGTGGATAAGAAACCCCAGCCCAACCTGAGGAAGTATTGCAGACGTATAGCTGCTGGGAAGGGGAGAGTCCGTCTCTTTAAGGCTGTGACTTGGGGTAGGTTAACCAGAATTCATTTTTTTAAAAAAAATATTTTATCGTTTTTATTTTATGTATATGAGTGTATTGCCTGCAGGTATGTGAGTGCACCTATGTCATGCAATGCCACGGATATCAGAGGAGGGCTTCGGATTCCCCTGGAACTGGAGTTAAGGATGGTTCATAGCTGCCATGTGGGTGCTGGGAATCAAACCTGGGTCCTCTGCAAGAGCGGTCAGTGCTCTTAACTGCTGGGCCCTCTCTCCAGCCCCCCAAATTTCCTTTTTTAAAATTCTCCATTGCCACATCCTGCACAGTCAGAGGGACTGCACCTAAATCTAGATTGTGACATTTTCTAGCAGAGGAAAGACACACACATTTCATTAGAATCACAGGCGTGAGGGACCAGGAAGCTTTCTGCTGAGGAAGAGAGGCCTCAAGCTTTTGTTCCACTGTGTGTTTATTGCTTTTTACATAGTACAGTCTTGAGAAAACTTCAAGACTACTAGATATGTTGTTTTGAAACAAAAAATCTGTTTGCTACAATGAAAACTAGGTAAGCACAACAGAGTATTGTGACCAGTGGTTAGAATGTTATTTCCTTGTTAATTTGAGGCAGGGCCACTGTGTTCCTTTGCCTGCCTCAGCACACATTCCCATGCAGCTTTTGACATGTAGATATTCTTGACCAGAGGTATGCTTGTGTGTGGTCAAGCATACGTTCAGCACAGTTTAGGTAAAACAGTGTCTCTAACATCAGTTCAGGGAAATCAGTGATCTCCAACGTACCATAACATGTATGCACTATATTTTATCTATTCACTGTAGATGGACACCTGGTTTGCTTCCATGTGTTAGCTGTGTGAACAATGATGGTATGAACACAGGCTTACCGATATCTTGAAGACATTTAAGTTACTTTGACTCTATGCCCAATGTGAAACTGCTTAATCATTATGTCATACCATTGCTAACTTTTCTCTAGAAACTATCCCAGTTTACATTTCCATCATAGCACAGGAGGATTCCAGTATCTCCAAATCCTTGCTAGTACTTGTTATTTTGTTTAATTTGCTTGAGCCCAACTTAATGTTTGTGAGATAAGATGTCATTGTGATTTCTTGTATTCCATTGGTATTTTTAAAACGTAGTTTCCCCTTACCAGGACCTCTGGATGTCTTTAGGTTGTCTATTTATTTTTCTCATGATTAAGTTAGTTTACATATTCCTGGCTGAAACATTGTCTAAATGATTCTTGAGTGTTTTTTATTTGATGAAGTAAAACTTAAAATAATTTTTAAAATATTTCATTATTTTTATTTTATGTGTATGAGTGTATTGCCTGCATGTGTGTATGTATACCCATGTCATGCGATGCCCACAGAGGTCAAAAGAGGGAGTCAGATCCCTCTTCTGTTAGGAATGGTTGTTAGCCACCCTGTGGGTGCTCACAACCAGGTCCTCTGTAAGAGCAGCCAGTGATCTTAACTGCTGAGCTGTCTCTCCAGCCCCTAAAACTTAAAATAATTTAAGCATGGAGATATTGGTACCAATCTACATATTAGGAAGGTAGAGGGTTGATGTAGAAAATAGATGAACATAATTCAGAGCAATTAGAGAGCTACTGCAGTAGTCCATGTGACAGAGAGCAAAGAGACATGGGCAGTGCTGGAGGACCTCGAGTACCAGCAGTTGGCAGTGTGAACTGCATAGGGAGTTGGAAAATCCCTGGCTTAGACCAGCTACCAGGTTCTACTGACAGATACTGAATTGGAGCTAAGTACAAGGTCTCACTAATGAAAGTGTTTCCTCCCCCAGGAGTCTCTGACAGCAAGGGTCTTTCTCTTGTACTAGCTGCCTTCACATCCTGTCCAAGTCTGTAGGGATCCAACGCGATCACCCATCTCCTCAGGATTCAGTACTACCAGACTGAACTTTGGCAAATTTCATAGACTATATTTTGATCATATTTAGATCCTCTCCTGTTACCGCCCACTGAATATGTATATATATATATATTTATATTTATATTTATATATCATTAAGGCCTATAAAGTCAAGTTTATGTCCACAAAAACCCTTTGGTGTTGGTACATCGACAGGAACTTGGTCAGCCCACTAACAGTCTCACCCTTCAATGAATCTGAATCTCCCCGTCAGAATAGCCATCAGTGGCCAATAGTTCCTCAGATATGGTTGGCATTTCTTACCAACTTCACTCTGTCTATGCTGGGATTTTACTTATGGTGTGAATTTATATGTGACTTGTACATGCTGTCACCATTGCTGTGTGTTCATATGAGTAACTGACCAGCTCTGGGAAACTATGCTTCCTTGTGGCCATCCACCTCCTCTGGCTCTTACGACCTTTCAGCCCCCCTCTTCTACAATGATCCCTGAGCCTTGGGAGGCAGAGGTTTGATATAGGTGTCCTGTTCAGGGACAGGCAGTCTGCAGCCTCTTATTCTCTGCACATCAGCCGGTTGTGGGTCTCTGTGTATTGGACTTTTTCCCATGGCCTGTGGCCTGTCTAGCCTCAGATTCTGAGGCCTGATATCAGTGTCAGGCATGGGCTCCATCCTGTGAGATTAGTTCATTACTCCTATAATATTTGTGTCACTGTTGCACTGCTGGGTAGATCTTGCCGGGCCAGTTGTGGTAGCTCACAGGATTCACATCTGGGTTAAGTTGACACTAAGTTTTCTCATCAGGCACCTTGCTTAGCACCTTCCAGCACTATTAAGGCTAGCAGTAGAGATGAGCTTTTGAAGTCAGTATTGGGTTGATTTCTTACCTCTTTTGCCCTCAGTACAACTTTCAGAGCCCTGCTTTAGAAGTCTGTTCAAAAATCCCACATGAGTCATTTATAGTAGTCTAGAAAATCATTGCAGGTATTTTTTTTTCATTAGTTATCTTTTACTTAAACTTGTGTTTAGTTCCTAAGCTTTTATTTCTCTGTGTGGCTAGGGAAAATACTATTCCCATTGAAAATGACTTGAAACGCATCAATAGAAACTAAGGAAATGTTTCAGAGGAATCAAATAATACATGCACATTTTCTATAGAGTGAAGATTTTGATGTGATACCTGTGTTGATGGGCCATAAAGATGATTCCAATTGTGTAAAACGCTCATTTACTTTTTCTTCCATGGCAGCATAACTGATCTTTGCTCTACCCCAACTTCCCTAATGTTCTTTCCTGTCACAGACTGAAGACACCTGGATGTGTCTTGCTTGTATTTCTAGTTTATTTCTAGATAGCATTTAATTACCATTTTACGACAGGCCTTGCAATGTAGATTTTACAGAATAATATATTATCTGTATGTTTTATAATACATTTCTGGACTAACAAGCATAATATCAGAATAGATCATGAGTGTGAATACCCTTTTCAGAGTACTATCCCAAGTTCCAGTATCTTTTGGTGAGGGAAAACAGAAAATGGAAATATATATACAACAGAAAATGGAAAAAAAAATATATATATATATATGTATTCCCCTCATAAAGTTGACAAAGAGCAGTGCTGACACTCAGGGCCACATTCTTGGGGATTGCTTAGCTACCTGGACCTCACAGTTAATCTTATCAGATGTCCCTTATGTCACTGTCCCATTCTGTGCATTCAGAAAAGAACAGAAGGAAAGAACTAAAGAGAAAAAGGACCAAAAGGGCCTTGAAGTTCCAAAAGATGTTAAGCTAAGAATTTATTTTTGCTATCATTATTATCATTATTATTATTTAGAATCCCATAAATCACTCGGTATTCAAATCACAATATAATGCCCCAAATCTTGTTCTAAGCAACTACAGGAATGAAGGGCTTGAGAGATTTTGCTTGGTAGAGAGTCCAGGGCAGCAGAAGGAGCCATCCTGGTACCTGAGATGTATAGGACAAGGAAGAGCCGCTCACCCAAGAAAGCTCAAAGAACTGAAAATGTCTTAGCTGATTTTTTTTTCCTGCTGTGGTGGTCAGACAAGAACAGAAATAAAGGGAAGAAATACAGACCATAATTTTGTTGGATTAGCGACAGAGTAGTTCTTTCAGTGTACAGTCTGCTAGAAATCCAGTGTGTGAGGGATAATGTGGAAGGCCACCGTTCTGTGGGATCCTTGGTGGCTCTGCAAACCCTGGCAGGGCAGCGCACAGTGGCACAGTAGGTCTGGCCTCTTCAATCAGATCGTGCATAGAATCCACAGAATTCCTTCCACATCATCTTTCCAACTTAACTCCACAAAGACAAAGAGGGCAGAGGAAAACCCGGCCCACTTCTGCTCCTCTCTACTTGACTCTACAAGTACAGAGAAGAGAAAAGCCAATCAGGTCGCCACTTGCTTTCTCTGTAAATAGTTAAGTGGAAACACTTGGACCCCAGCCTCATGTCGCCTGTCTGTGGTGAGTCCGCTGGGCTGGATCATACCCTGGACATAAAATATAAACAAACATTTTTGAGCTATCTAGGTTGTCTTTGAAAAGTCTTTCATACCTCATCAAAAGTGAAGAAGAGGATCACCAAACTTCACTCAGTGAACATATAACACATGTAAATTACAGAAAGGCAACCAGTATATTGGGAAATTTCGCCTTTGTTTTTAAAGGTGAAGAAAATTTTGGCTTTAAGCCCAATGTTTTACAGTTTAGAATTTCACTAAACTTAGATTACAATTTTTAATTCAAGGATTTTTATTTGTATATGCAGCTTCATAATCATCGTCAGAAAATATGGTGCAAATAACAATATAAAAAGAAAAATTATGGGGCTGGAGAGGTGCCTCAGCAGTTAAGAACTCTGACTGTTCTTGCAGAAGACCCAGGTTCAAATCCCAGCACCCACATGGCAGCTAACAACTGTCCATAACTCTAGTTCCAAGAGATCCGGTAATCTCTCTGTCATCCGCGAGCATTGCACATCACAGGTGCACTTACCTACATGCAGGCAATACAAGCATACACATAAAATAAAGATAATAAATAAAATATAAAAGAAAAAGAAAAAGGGGCCAGGCGTGGTGGCATGTGGCACATGCCTTTAATCCCAGCATTCGGGGCACAGAGGCAGGCTGATCTCTGTGAGTTCAAGGCCAGCCTGGTCTACATAGTGAGTTCCAGGACAGCTGGGGATACAGGGAGATCCTGTCTCAAAAAGACCCCCCCCAAAAAAAAGAAAAAAAAGAAAAATTATAATCTCATATCCATTAACTTATTTTATTATTTTCTCATATTTTCTTAGTATTTTACATGCATGAGTAGTATACATGTAATATATAGTATGCTTTGTTTCTATATTGTAACTTAAAACATTTTTGTTGCTGCTGAAAACTTTCATCATGTGAGATTTTTTCTAATTTTCATCATGTGCACTTTTATAATTTCATAAAATCATTGTCACATTTGTGGAATTGTTGATACATTCACTACATACAACCTCTATTATGTTGACAAAGGTGACAGAGACTACAGGGGGGAAAAGGTGTCACAGAGGAACTACTGTAGGTTTTATTAGTGTGTATTCTAAGAGCCAGAGAATGTTGATTTTCAGACCCAGGTACCATAGGTTCAAATTAGTAATAAAGTAGTACCTATTTAGAAAACATCTAGTAGCAACACTCCCTTCTCAGTCACACCCAGAGAGAGGGAGATGGAAAGGGAGAGGGAGAGGGAGAGAGAGAGGGAGAGAGAGAGAGAGAGAGAACTCCCAAGAGAATCAGGGTTTTTTGTGTCTTTTGTGGTCAGTGCTTTTGATTCTACTTTCTGTGTTCTGAGACCCAGACAACACTGATTTTTAGAGCTCTCTAGGTGATTTTAATGTGTACCTGGGACTGAGGAAGGAATGGTTAGAGCTAGAGGATCGGGTGATGTATGGAATAATAAAACACACACAAAAGAATACCAAATCTAAAACCTGAGCAATTCAGAATCATGGCCCATGAATTCAGAGCGGTGCTGGGGCTGTCACCCTGACGGCAGCAGTCTTTTTAGAAACTTAGTTTCTGTTGCTCTCAGAATGTGGAACCTTTGGTGCTCTGTTTTGTTCATTCAATGAAAGATGGATTTCCTACTTAAGATTCTGGGATAGAGAGCAAAGCGTTCAGATATTCAGAATCCATGGAAGGGCTGGGCTCAGTGGCACCACCTCTAAGCCCAGTGCTGAGGAGGCAGACAAGGAGGATCCATGGGGCTCATTGGCCAATCAGTCTAGCCAATCAGTGAGCTCTGGGTTCAGCAAGCACCATTGTCTGAAAACACAAGGCGGAGTACGGTAGATTAAAATACCAACATTGACCTCAGGCCTCTACACATGCACTCATGAGCACACACTTGCGCTCACATGCACACAGACATCATACACACACACACATATACATGCACACACATACACACACACATGCACACACACTCACTATTTTTGTTAAAACATTATTCTCGGGACTGGAAAGATGACTCAATGGTCAAGAGCACTGACTGCTCTTGCAGAGGACCCAGGTTCAATTCCTAGCACCCACATGGACAACCATCTAGAACTCCAGTTCTGGCCACGCTCTTCTGACTTCCGTAAGTATTGCATGACGTGGGTGCTTTGCATACATGCAGTCAATAAAATCATACATATAAAATAAAAATAATAAATAAAATATTTTTAAAATGATTCTCCTTTTAATGCTTTAAGATAAATTAGTTTTTACTATTTTCAAATCTGTGTCTTCTGTAATAAATTTAGACTTCATCACTTATTCAAAGTAGCTCATCTAGAAAATGAGTCCTGTGCTTAAGGCCTTATCTCTGAGGAGGAAGGGCCTTCTTGGACCCAGGCCTGCAGTGCAGACACCAGGCTGTTTTCCTTCTGATTCTCTTGCGTCTTTTCTCCTGGAGTTTCTCTCCCCTTTATGCTCCCACTGATTTGGGCATATAGCTTGAATTCAGAATGAGGCAATCCTTTAGGCATTTTTATAGCAGTTGTGCAGGATGTGCAATTTGAAAAAGAATTCTTTTAAACATGGGTTGAATTCATAATGCAATAGGTTTTAGAATGAATCGAGTATAAGGGAACCACAGTGATCTTTTGTCTTTTCACGTTTGCCGAGTGTCTGTGCCACACAAACTGCAAACTGCTTCCAGTGCGATAGCCTAATAAACACAGCACACGCTAGTGTTCCGCCTCCCCCGAGCTTGGAATTTGTTGGTGGCATTGACTATTTTTATTTCTAAAAGATTTGCAAAACTAAACCGCATGCTGATGGGAGCCGCCATTCTCTGCCACCACCAGGATGCACACAGCCAGCAGGCGACTCTGACCCAAGGACCCACGTGACTTGCTGTCTTTTACAGTGATGAGTGTACTAAGTCCGTTTTCTGTGTGGGCCAAGTGTCTCTTCTGGACAGCTAAAATAAAATCATACAAGGAAGGAGATGTTTGCAGCGAAGGGCTTATTAGCTCACAGGGGGACTGAACCCTGACTTTAGACTCTGTCACAATTCAGCTGAACTCCCCGAAGTAAATGAACAAACAACGAAACAATGGAGTCATCCCTGGAAGCAGAGTGACGAAGCTGAAGGGCGTTACTAAACATCAGGATCTCTGTTTAAAAAAAGTGGAATGATGGTGCTGGGGAGATGGCTCAGCAGGGAAAACACGGGCTGCATTTCCAGAGGACTCAGACTGGGTTCCCAGAATCCACATGGTAACTCATAGCTAATTGTAATTCCAGTTCCAGGGTATCCAATGTTTTCTTCTGGCCTCTGCTAGCACCAGGCATGCACATGGTACACAGACATACATGCAGGCAGAGCACGCATATATGTGACCAAAAAAATAAATATATCTTTAAAAAAATTAATTAAAAATTAGAATGAGTCCAATTAAGAAAGCATGGGAAAGGTTTTTAATGCAGATATCCGTGTCTCCATATACTGCTATCTCTATGGCATTAGCTCTACTGAAGACATGAACGGCCTTCTGGGCATTCTCATCGCTGTACTTTGCAGGCATATGTATGTGGGTGTTTGTGACTTTGTCTGTGCTTCTTTCATTGGGAGATACTGTTAAAGGACATTATCAGAGTTCATTTGTATAATTATTATCAACCCTTCTTTTCTCTACTCAAACTATATGAACAAGGCAATATACAGAAACCTAGATGCTGCAGAGCATGGAGGGGGGCAGGACCCGGATACAGGACACTTCTGTGTTGTGAAAAGCTGGCACTTTTGATGAGCTGTTTTGGAAGGCTATCAAAGAAATGCAAAGACGGTATGATGGTTAAAATTAAGAGCTGGTCTGTAGAGTTACCAAACCACATTGTGGCTGTTCCTGAATGAAGAACTAGCTTGACTCTGCATTAAATTTTAATACCCAAGAGTGGACCAGAACCCCGAGTTTGTTCTTCAGGTCTCTAGCAGAACTGTACTCCCAAGCCAGGCCTCACCATACTTTTATTCAAACCATTTCTACAGTATCATTTGGGGAACTACAAGCTGGGATGCACCCTTACCTTATCAGAGAATCTTGCCCTTTGATCCCTAGACCTAAAATATCTCATACACACAATATCAGTTATAATGTTTTCAGTGAGGGTATAAATATAAATGTCCTGATTTCAGCGCTTTGATATGTTAAACAAAACACCCATGTTCATTCACTGCCTTGTGTGGAGGGGTCCCAAGGGATTAAGGTCAGGTACACTGGTCACAAGAACACATTAAATCAGTGAATTTATTTGCATTCTAAACAATAGCTTTTGGTGCATATTAGCCCAGATGTCATTCCTACATTGGTCTTCTACCAAAAGTCTTGAAATCTACGCTTAGCTAGCCCTATAAATAGTTCCCTATAACAGGTAAATTACTTGACTTCTTTTTGTAATGTTTTAGATGTGAAAAGAAGGCCTTATCTAATTCCTAATGTGTTTTAAGCCCTGACATATTCCAATTTAAGATGGGGATGAGAAATATAATTTTAAAAATAATTTTAATAAGCTCATAGTTGTTGTGCTTTTGCTGTTGTCCATTTGGTATCTTAGGGGCTTAAAAATACATTATGTCATTTAGCTTATAGATGTAAAAACATAGAGGTATATTCATGTAAAATATGTTTACCAGCTTTCTTAGTAAATTCAGAGGTGAGACTTTTTCAGTGAACAATACAGACAGCATGTCATTATAGAAGGGGTATAATTATCTGGATAAAGACTAGAATAATCATTACTTATCTGGATGATATGTTTTGGACATGACCAAATGCAACTGTATAAACAAAATTTTGTTACTGCAGTCTGATTAAAATAGGAGAAGAGTTTTGTTTTGCAAAGAAAAAAAAATCATTTGTGTTGACTTTGGTTGTAAATAGATTTTATCCTCACATTCTGCTCATGATGGTTTGCATGGATACACTAAAATGGTTATTTGACAAATTTTAAATCATGTATGGCTTGTTCATGGTGAAACTGCTTTATTTTACAAGTATCTTTTCCAGCATATACTCCGAAGAACTATAAAAAATAGCATCTATTTTCTATTTTATAGTCACACTGTGTTCTAGACACATTCTATAAAATTGATAAAAATTCATATGGCTAAGAATTTCTATTGTTTTAGGGTACATTTATATACATCTTTCCAGTCCAGTACTATAACCGTGTATATACCTACAATCATTGAAGGTTAGACCTGAGGAGCCGCTAAAATAATCTGTCTTCTGGCTCCTTGTTTAACACCTTAATGGTTATCTCTTAATTATCTTTAACTAAAGTCCAAATCCCATGGTATTTCATTAAGATTCTCCCTGACCTCCATGTCCTTGCCTCTTCCCAGCTCAAACATTGTGGTCAATTAACATCAAGGCGCAAGAGTCTCTGGCTCTAAGCAAGATGTTCGTCTGTCCCCTTTTGTTCAGGCTTCTCTTTGCTTGAAATTTGTTCCTTTCCTGATTACGGCTTATCTTTCAAGATTAAGCTCAGAAATTATTTATTGTGAACTCCTTTCCTTGACACCATCATCCATCATGCCAGCATTTTCTTTCTTATTTCCTTTTACTAAAGGTTTATCTTTTCACACATGGACAAAAAGGACACACATGGTCACAGAATGTGTAGTTTTCAGTGGTAAACACAACTGAAAAGTTTATCGGTAGTTACAAGTGCGTTATTACTGGGTGTGCACACGGCAACATAAACACGAAGGTGTGATTAAAGAGAGTGTGTGTTTCAATAAATAGCACTGTCTCCTCTCCCTCTCTCTGTCTCTCTCTCTCTCTCATACACACATTTTTTACGTAATTTTGCTAATTATATCTTCCTGTTTCTCTTCTACTTTGTCTGCTTCACAAATCAATGACTGTGACTTAATCTTCTTTGAACATGGACACATACTGACCTGCAGCTGAATAAATACTTTCTGAGGGGCTGGAGAGATGGGTCACTGGTTAAGAGCACTGGCTACTCTTTCAGGGACCTGAGTGCGGTTCCCAGCACCCACCCACATGTTGGCTAACAACCACCTTTTATACTAGTTCCTGGGGATCCAAAAGCCCTCTTCTGACCTCTGTGGGCATTGTGCAAGAGTATACTTACATACATGAAAGCAATACATTTATAGATACAAAATAAAAAGAATAAATAAAATATTAAGTTTCTGAACTGCTATAGATGAGATGTGAAAAGAGAATATTTAGGAGAAGTTCCCTCAGTTGTGTCTTCTTCCTTACTGATCTTTTTAAAAACTATTATTATTTAATTTTATGTGTATAAGTATGTTGTCTGCATGTACATAAGTGCACCTGTGTCATGCAATGCCATGTAGAAGGCAGAAAAAGGCATTGGATCCCCTGGTACTGGAGTAATGGACATTGTTAGTTACCGTGTGGGTGCTGAGAATTGAACTCTGGTCCTCTACAAGAGCAGCCAGTGCTCTTAAATCCTCAGCCATCTCTCCATCCCTGCTTACTGATCTTTTGACAAACTATTATTGTTTACTATTTGAAAAATTTAGGTCTCAAATAATACTGTAAAATTCCTCCATGAATTTCCAATATAATAATAAAAAGCCGCTGTTTTCCTGTCAGATTTTAATGACATTTAAATTTTATTTTTATTTACATGTGTGGTGGGGGATTGGGGGGAGGTGCTGCAAAGTCAGAAGAGTGCATTGGATCCCCTGGAGCCGGAGTTATAGGTGGCTGTGAGCCTCCTGATGTGGGAGTTGGGAACCAAATTTGGGACCTCTGGAAGAGCTGGAAGCACTCTTAACCACTGAGCCATCTATCTAGACCCTCATGTAAGATTTTTGGTCATGTGTACTTTAATGGTAATCTGGTCTAATAAAAGCACGTGAATCAATATGTCTAAAGTCAGTCTATGCATTGGAGTGAGTGTCTAACATCATCCAAACCAGTACTGGCATTTGTCCAACAGCTACCATTTAAAATGTTTGGCTTATAATATTTTCTCATTTAAAAAAGCTTAACAATGTCACATGACACTGCATTATAATTACAAAATTATAATGTCATTAACATATACATACGTATGGCACACTATCTTTCTCAGACCGTTTCAGGACAGCATTATTACACTGGAGAAATTGCCAGAGCCCTGTCTATCTGGGGACTCTTCCATGGTATAGCAGAGGCAGATAGAATTCAAACTCACACCCAAATCTTCTTCAATTCTACTGTTCCATGCAAACTATATTGAGAAGGTGGTGAGAATTATAACCCTTCAGATTTGGCTACTCGTCAAGCAAAAATAGTGTTATTCATAAGTGTGCAATGTGTTTACCATTCTTTTCCAAGAGCAAATGATACGTGATCTAAGAGACAATTAAATTTGAATATTTAATTTTTCTAAAAATATCTTATAAAATTTACTAAATTATGAATATATAATGAGAAAAATTGAGTCATTTGTACAATGTTGGTCATAAATCTAAAAAAGCAACAATGTTCCTTTTTTCTTTATTTTTTTTCAACTTGCAATCCCCCTTCCATTGATTCATAAATCAAATAATTACCATTGAGAGACCCAAGAGCAGCAGGAAATTGGGTCCAAATTAAAAAGAAAAAGTAGGCAATTTGCTTTAAGACAAAGTTCCATGTTCAATCGAACCCTAATCAGAAGTGGTCCGTTGTCTGAAAGTAGAACTCAATGTCTTTTTAATTTCACTGTCACTAATTGAAGAGTGGGGAAAATTGGCACAAGAAGTTGGGAATATCAGAATTCAACTAAACTAAAAGCATATGTTCTTCATATTTTAATTCATAAAGAAAATACTGTGTTCTATGTTGGAGGTTGTCTACAATATCCTGTTGATAAAGATTTAATCAATTCAAATAAAAGTATATGTATCAGTGTGCCTAAACTCCTTTTATGCGTTGGAGTGACAGTCACTAAGACCATAATAATGCGTGTTGGCATTTGTCCATCAGGTACCATTATAAATGATTTGCTTATTGTATTTTCTCATTTAATAACAATTCTTTGGATTATTCTTTGAAGTGGAGCTAGATATTGCCTTTACAGAAAACCATGCCGTGTATGTCTTTCCACTGGTGCTAAATAGTGACTGTTTTTGTTAATACCTATTTATTCAATTAAATAAGTTTTTTTCTTCCTTCAGTGAATTGCAGAATTAATTCGGTGTCTTTATTGATTCTCAAGTGAATAAACAGAAAGAATGACAAAAACAAATGCATTTAGCTGTAGGAAAACATTGCCCCAAATTAAAGATTTCCCAGAAATCATTCTTAGTCCATAAAATTAAATCTACCTGTCTTCCCTAGGCAACATGGAAAAATAATTTCATTAGGCTTTAGTATGCAGTAGATGAAATAGAAATAAATCAATTTTTCTGGGGATATCTTGAAGTGTTAATGTGAACTCATTCATATGCTAAAGAAGACCAAAGGATGGGCTACTTGATGAGACAGAATTAGAGAGGTTTGACATTGGTCTCAATATTTGACAAAAAGGTTGAAAAAATTTAAAAATAATATGCTGAATGGAAAAATTCAGACACATTTAGATAGGGTGCTGCTCCATACTTAATTTCTCTGAATGTTTTCACCCAGATTATGAAACTGGAGGTCAATTCTATGAAGCTAATATCTTCCTATTTTGAGAAAAGGGATTTTGAAAAGTTAAATAAGCCATCCAGGGTTTGGATAATGCATTTGGTTCTTCTTAGACTGATGTGTAGATTTTTTTGCCTTTAACTTTAAGACCTTCAAATACTTCAATTTTCTACAGTTGATTAAGTAAATCCTTGACAGAGGAATAGAGTGAATGTTCAACAGAAAGCTTTTCAGGAGGCTAACAGGCTCTGACCTCTGGAAAAGCTGTTGTTAAATTGACTTGGGTCCTTTGCCAAGTCCAGGGTGTACAAAAGACCATGTCAAAGTTTGGTCTCATCATTATTAAGAAAACTTCTTTTCCTTATGAGATCTTAGAATTCCAATTTTTCTTTTCCTACCTTGCAACTTATTGGTATCACTCTTACATTCTTAGTAGCAGAAGCAATACTCTCTCCATGCTGTGGTGTGTGCCCCCCATGTGTAGACACGGGCCAATTATGACTAAAGATGTCCCCATAGTTGGTGACTGGCTGAGCTCCCTCATCAATCATGGCTCATCCTGAAGTTGAGTTTTTAAATAATTTTATGCACATCCTCTGCTGTCTCTGGTATTTAGAAGAATATCTTCTCAAAAGAGAGGAGGCAGCTGAAGAAAAAAAAAAAAAGCACAACAATAAAGTTACGTGACAACCTCCTTTATGTCTCTGTCATTTAAACTTCATGTCACAATTGATCTGTGTCTTTATTGTCTAACTCAGGAGTCATTGGAAGTACATAAAATATTTTGGGGAGTTTTTAGTTTTATACTTTCTCTCTTAAAAACTGAAATATGAGTCAGGAATGGTGGCATTCACCTTTAATCCCAGCACTTGGGAGGCAGAGAAAGGTGGATCTCTATGAGTTCCAGGCCAGCCTGGTCTGCATAAAAAGTTCTAGGATATCCAGGCATACATAGTGAGACTTTATCTCAAACAACTAAACATGATAGAATATTTGGAGTATGAATTTAAATTTACCAACAAACAGATAAGTTTCCAACCGAAGAAACAGTCTAGATAAGCAAAGTTTTTTTTCCAGTTAATTATTTATTCAATAACCACATGCTTAGAAGAAGCATTTCATTACAACAGCATTGACATATTCAATAACAATTTTCTGAGCTAAGATTCATATTTTTCAAAATTGGCTGTAAATTTTTAGGTTTACAGTTGAATTGTTACAGTTATACAATATTGTACTCAGTATAAACCCTATAAGACATAAAATTAAATGAGGTTTTAACCTTTAAAAAAGATCTCCATTTCATTATTAAAATACACAGTTTCATACAGAAAAATTCATTTTCAATGCAATTGACATTAAGATGTTTGCACATGCGTTTCTTAAAATTACATTATGAAGAGTTTCTATTTTAGTCACATCTGAAATTTATATGAAGTAAAGATCAATTTAATTTCCTCTTATTTACAAGGATTTTCAAAAGTATCAAGTAAATACTGTATTTTAGCTTATATTCTGCATGTTATAGACAGTGAATTTTATAATACTTAGGAACATAGGCAGTGCCTGCCTTACTTTAAACTTAGGCAATATATTTAAACTCACTGTGATGCAGTTTATTTATAAAATGGGGACAATTGTACTTACTTCATAGAACTTATTGGAATTCATCGATCTAATGAAATAATAAACTCATTGAACTAATTCATTGAACATCTATAGTGTGGCTTTAGCATTAAATATTATTCATAATATATAAAATTTTTTAGCCGTGAGGGATGATATAATATAATAATATAATATAATATAATATAATAATATATATTAAGGTTTATCTCTATCAGATAGTCTCTTTACATTCTGAAATACCTGTTAAGTAGATATATGCCTTTTCTACATTGGCAATTCTCAAGGGGTGTAAAATGCCTCTACATTCCCCCTCAATATTTTAAAGATTTACTTATTTACATTTTTAAGTGTTTTACATACATGTATAGATGTCCAGTATGTGCATGTCTGGTTCCTGTCAAGGCCAGAAGAGGGCAGTGGATCTCCTGGAACTGGAGTTACAGAGGGTTATGAGCCATCATGTGGGTGCTGGGTACCAAACCTTTGTCCTCTGTTGGAGTAACAAGTGCCCTTAACCACTGAGCCATCATCTCTACAGCTACACCCCCAACAATGTTTTATTCACACAAAGTAGGCTTGGAAGGATCTCTCAAAAAATCAAGATATTTAATATTTATCAATTTATTTTTAAAGTAATTTAGTGTGTATACATGTGTGTGTGTGTGTATATGCTTGTGTGTAGATAAGCATGTACCACTGGCAACAGTCAGTCCTCTCCTTCTATCATGTGAGTCCCAGTGGTTGAACTCAGGTCACCATACTTGTGTGCCTTTATCCATTGGCCCTGCCAGCTGGCTCTCTCTCTCTCTCTCTCTCTCTCTCTCTCCATATATATATATATATATATATATATATATATATATATATATAATGATGCTGAGTTTTAAAATGTTCAGGAACTGTGGCTTAAGTGATAAAGCATCTTTCATAAGTCAGATTATATTTAAATGTTAGGGTGATATGACCATCCTCTGAGAAGTATTTAGCATATATATTGAAAACTCTGTTAAGCCTCTTACCAATCAGCACATCTATATTATCTACACATTTGGCTGTATAGCTATTGCTTCTGTAGAAAAGAGTTTTGGTAAGGATTTTGCTTATTTTTATTGTTTTGAAACTATGGAATTGCCTACTCACTTTCTAAGGTTGTATTACTGAAGCAGTAAAATTACATTGCAAGAGGCCAGGCCTATGCTCAGTTGGCCAAGATGAAATGTCAGCTCTGACACAGTATAGCAACCAGGAAAAATTTAAATAAATTCATCAAAACCAGTGTTTTCTTCTCTAGAACTCACATGAATGGTCCTAAAGGACTTAATAGGTACTTTTCAAACTTTATTTTATTTTATTTTTTTAACTTTTACAAAAACTTTATTGAGAATTTCATACATGCATATAAGGTATTTTGATCAAATCCATGCCCACTCCCTCCCCTCCAACACCTCCCATATCTCCCCATCACTTTTTTCTTTCTTTTTTTTCTTCCATTTACTTATTTTATGGGGCTTTTGGGTACGCTAACATCCCCCCTCTGAAGAGGTAACCCTAAAATCTTTTAAGGATTAGATAAGAGCTCCCAAATACTTTTGACGTTTTTGGCCTTTGGAAGAGAGTATGTTGCTTAGAGGCCAAAGGACATTTTGACTTTTAGCCAAGAAACTGGCTACATTTCTTTTGGTCTTTTTACCCTAACTGCCTAGCCAATTCCTACCTCCTATTCTTACCTACCTCCTAATCATATGCCATCCTCCGAAGGAGTTACCCAAATTGCCAATATGGAATCAGGACGCAAACCACTCTGGCTTCTTCCATGCTGAACAGGGATGCAGGGTGAGGCAACTGGAGTACCCCTTCAGTGGGTCTATCTTAAAGGCTCCCAAATTGCATAACTCTCATCTCTAAGGGGAAAAGAAACTCCTTGAGTTGTGAGTAGGAGATGTGAAGGAGAAGTAAAGGCAAGAGAAATTAGCATTCCAAGTTCTCTAGCTGGGGAACTAGAAAAAAGAACAGGGCAATTTTCAGATGTTCATATGAGTCCATTGGAATTTCTTGACAAGGGCTTCCAAAAGCATCCCTCTATTGGGTTCCTCCTCATTTTTCTTTTGTCTTCCAAGGCTGGACTCTAGAGTGATGGATTCAGGATTTGCTTTCAGGTATTTTGATAACTGTTGGAGCAGTTAGAATCAGTCAGACTTTAATTTTATGAAAATAAACTGAATTCTAAATAAGGCACCAAGACTGACCTAAAGTATCAGCTTTAAACTATCAAGTAAGGGCTTTGTAACCAAGAAGATGAAACAGAAACCATATTCTATCCTCAACATGTTTTGTAAAACAAAAATATTTATTATCAAAAGACAGACACTGTTAAAGAGGTCCACAATTGGTCAAAATGCTTAGAATGTGGCCTTGGCGTGCCAAACCTCAACTGATGTATCAAAAATGCAACCTCTGCACCTAAGGCTCAGGAGACACAGTAGAAGAGAGAGATGAAAGGTTGTAACAGCCAGAGGACCAGGACTCCTGCTGCTACAGGGTCTTCCACACATGACGGTGAAACTGCATCCGTGAAGTCCCAACACGTTGACTGCCTAGATTACACCTGCGTAATGGCAACACCAGTTGGCATGGCAACAAGAATGGCAGCAATTCCAGAAGGTCCCATTTCTAGATGAAGAGCTATAATAAATCAAATGTCTGCTTGGAGAGGGAGAACTCAGGGACAAGCTCCCTGGTAGATCAATCAATCTCAAGTGTCAGCCCAAAACACATGCACTAAATGGATTCAGTAGGTTTGTGTATGTATGTGTGTGTGTACGTGTGTGTGTGTGTGTGTGTGTACACATACATATTGTTGTGAATATGTATGTATGTACACATATATAACAATAAGTACTAACGAGGATTACAAAATTGAAGGGAGTCGGGGGACATGGAAGAAGTTGGAGCTGGGTGGAGAAGGGGTGGAAATTACATCATCTAGTACCAATGTCTAAAATTCTCAAAAAATTAAACTATTAAAAATGATGAGTGAAAACATATCAGGGAAAGAACAGTTCTTTGATTAGAATACTCTTAGATTCATGAAAACAAACATGTTAATTACTATTTTTTCTCTCATTTTGTTGTGGACAGAGCACTCTATACAACTGGCACTGGGCATGGTGCCACATGCCTGTAATCCACCATTAGGAGGCTTTGGCAGGAGGATTCCTGCAAGTATCAGACTAGTCAGGGGTACAATGTGAGATCCAGCCTCAAATAAGTAAATAAGTAAATAAATAAATAAGTAAATAAATAAATAAACAAATAAAAAGTAAAATATTAACCAAAGGATTACATGATAATGCTCAAATCCTTGCCATGAGTGGAAACCTTCATTTTGACTTAACAGTGAGTAAATATGTTTTTAGACAAGTTTCTTCACTCTTCAAAGCTTGGTTCCTCCATTTCCTAATT
>NW_008331829.1:2078309-2086568 GCF_000622305.1 Nannospalax galili
AAGTGTTGTAGAAACTGGCAGTTCTCAACATTAAGAATTTTATGATACTTGGCTGGGAGATAATGCAACACAAGCTTGAAGACCTGAATTAAAGTCCAGAGAATGTATAAAAAGTAGTTGGACATCACAACGCACACCTGTAACTTCAGAGCTGTAGGCAGGGGCTGTGGAGAAGGGAGGATTTCTGGGGATTTCTGACCACTAGCCTAGCTTCAGGTTCAATGAGAGACTCTGCCTCAAGGGAATAAGGCAGCAAGTGGTAGAGCTGGTCACAGGGCACCCTCCTCTGACCTCCACATGCATATATGTGTGAATTGGACTAGGTAGGGAAATATATTCATAAAAGAGGGCTTATGAGTAAACTTGTGCCCCTAAATGCCCTTTGTTGTGGGTTCATTCTGGTCAACCTACCAAGAACTCCCTTAAACAAGAGGGAATCTCTGTTTTCCAGCAGCCATTGTTTGACAAAGTTCCTCGGTAGGGTGGGGTTTCTTACCCACCTCCCCAAGTCCATGCTAGGATTTTGTCTGCTTTGAGCTTGTGTGGGACTAGCGCATGCTGTCACCATTGCTGTGAGTTCAAAGTGACTGACCAACTGTCTGGAATATTGTTTCCCTCTGGTCATCTACCACATCTGACTCAAAATCTTTCAGCCCCGTCTTCCACAATGATCCCTGAGCCTTGGGAGGCAGAAGTTTCATATGTGTCCTATTCAAGGATAAGCGCTCTGTGGCCTCTTGTTTTCTGCATGTTGACTAGTTAGGGGTTTCTGTGTAAATCACCATCTGCTGCATAAGGAAGCTTCTCCAGTGAGAGTTGAGAGGGGCATTAATCTATGGATATAACAATAAGTCATTAGGAGTCAGTTTAATACAACAACTATTTTAGCAGAATAATAGTATTAAGTTCTCCTCTATGGCCTGTGACCTGTCTAGCCACAGGCTCCTAGACCTGATATCAGTGTCAAGTATGGGCTCCCTCCTATGAAGAGGACCTTAAATCCAGTTAGAAAGTGGTTTGTTACTCCCATAATATCTGTGCCACTATTGTACCCGTAGGACGTGTCACTATTGCACCAGTGGGACGTGTCTTACCAGGAGAGTTGGTATAGCTCCAGGATTCACAGCTGGGTCAGGTTGATGATTACGTTTTCCTTCTAGTAGATGCACAGCCCCTTCCAGCACTGTGAACACTGGCCAGTAGAGATGAGGCTTTGAAGTCAGCACCAGCTTGATTTCTCCTTGTTTGTTCCACAGCTCATGTACGTAGCATCTTCAGCAATAGGGACTTAGCATCCAGTACCGATGGGTAAGCAAGATCAGCAGCAATGGTCAGCATTGTTTAAGGGTCTGTGGAATTCCTAGTCAGCAGCTTCAAAAGAGGGAGTCCATCCCTGACATCGGGCATTTTCTTTGCTAGCCGATGGTGTCTAGTAAGGGTGATGTCCCGTTATACAGTAACTTGTTTTAATCTCTATCAGTGATGGATATATTTACACTTTAAGAAGCTTCTAAAGTGGTAGATTTCCATATAGCTTTTTCTAAAGGCTTTTAAGATCTGTGTATGTTTGCATTTTTTCTGGTATGAATATGAGGTTTCTGCGTTTGCTACTTAAAGCACTAACCATATTGGTTCTGTGCAATCCATTTTTACCCCAAGTGGGTTGAGGCAATAAAAGCCAGACAGATAAGGTCAATGCAGACAGGAACCATGCAAATGTGAATATGGAGTTCATATGTGCATCAGCATCTCCCCTCCTAAGAGGAGGAAACAATTTCCTTAAGGTAGATAGATTCTCCTTAGACAAGAAGGGAGGGGCCCAGACTCCTCCTTCAGAATGCAATGTCGTTGGTATCAGCAATGTCATGCAATGTTATACTCCTGGGGTTTGGGGGTCTCATTCCCCTTTGCAATGTAATCCCATCCTCCCAGGAAGGAAAATCTCCTTAGGATTCTCTCCCTTCTATCCAGTCATCATTTGACTTTGGAAGTTTATCATTTAATCCAGGCTCCAATGTTTCCTCAGAAAATCCCAGTCATGCAGAAATTCGTGAATGCTCACTCTTGGCAGCCTCCTCAGCTTCAAGTCAGTGTTTGAAACTCTCTTTCTCTCTATAGAAGACTCCTTCACTTTACTCCTTCAATATTGCTGAGCTTTGAGATTTCGTTTTAATTCCTAGCTTTATTAGGATCAAATGATGTACCTTCTATAATACATTCATTCTTATAAATCTGATACTGAATCTTGATAATTATTGAGTTAGTAAAATGTTATTCTTTGAATTACATGTGTCCTTTATCACCCTTTCCATGGATACTAAGAAGGACTTCATCGATCTCATCAATAAAGCATATTTTATTTAATTATCTTGAGATAATTCTTAGAATGTGGAGTGAAACCTGAAATGAAAGAGGATTTGTCTCTGGCTTTGTTCATTAAAGTACTGTAAAGCACCCCAGTAAGAGTGTAGATGTGTAGAACTGATGTGTAGAACTTTGTCATGGACTTTTAATCATTTGAATGAATGAACATTGTTGAGTCACGTTTAGTTCCTCTGAAACAGGTACTTGTGCCCTTATTTGCAAAAAAGCTTGTGAAAAATGACACTGACTTAGAGATCGTCAGCTAAGATCTTTCTGGCTTCCCTGGGTGGTTCCATCTGGAGTAACAAAAGCTTCATCACAAGAAACCAAAGAAAATGCAAGGTCTTCAGCCACAGATAAAGCCCACGGCCACCCGCACGAGGAGAAAGGCCTCCAGCTTCAGGCCAAGGACACAGGGGTATGGGGCTTTTGGGAACATGTAGAGTACCTGTACACAGACCAAGATTAGTTCAGAAAAAGACTGCTGATTTCTGAGTCAGGCTGTTGGTTCCTGAGTCATCATTTTGCCTAATGAGTTGTTTTTATTTGTTGACTTGTTTTACACATAAACTAAAGGGTATTATAGATTTTAAGAACTCTCTTTGGGAATAAATAAAACAAAATAGCAAAGAATATGAGTTTTTCATTTATTCCTGAGGTGTTATCACAACACTTTAGCAAGCTGCATGATGCTCAAGCTGGTAGTTGATGCCCCTGCCTCTTTTTGTGCTGTAAAGTAAAATAAAAAGCCATGACAGAGTTCTCAGGAAAGATTAAGGGATAATAAATGTGGACTCTTTTTGTCATTTAGAGTTAATGTGAGATCTTAGGCATTTGGGGGTTGAAAAATAGGGCTTGGACATTGTGTCAGTCATTTCCCTAGCCAGTTTCTTAACACAATCAACTCTCCAGAATTCTCCCCTGTCCAAATTTGCATCATATGTATGCCACATTTATTGTTCAATTTATTAAGACAACCTGGAATCAGAACCATTAGCATCTAGTGACTTATTTCTAACTCTATGTGGAGTAATTAGTATTTATTAAGAAAACCCAGTAGTTTAATGTCTACTCACTTAACTGTCATCAAAATCTTAATGTAAAGGCATTTGTTATAAATGTCTGAATTTGTGAGCTACCATGCTAAGAGCATCTTTATGGCTTCTTGTAATGTTTCTAAGCATTTCCGGCATCCTGATCTGCTGAGTAAATGCGGTATTAAAAAAACACAGTACACATGGACTATTTAACAGTGATGCATGGTATGTGTAATATTCCAGATAAGCTTCCACTCCTGGTCTGGAAATGAAGGCCTGGAATTAAAGCTACTCAGGAGGCTGAGACAGAGGAACAAAAGTTCAAGGCTGGCTTGGGCTATAAAGCAATGTTGGGGCCACGTTGGACAACTTGGTCAGATCCTGTGTCAGGACTGGGAGGTAGTATGGCAATGTGTTTGCCTACTGTGTGCAAATCACTACGTTCAGTCCAAGCACCATACAAGAAATACACAACTAAAGACAGGGACGAGCTCAATGGTTAAGAGAAGAAAGAAGGCAGTCAGGCACAGAGAGGCAAGCTAAAAGGAAGCCCAAAATAGGAATTCAGACTTCCTACAGAAGTATCTTGTCAGCACAGAATTTTAAGGGCCCAAACTCACCTGAATGGGGCCTGGGGAGACTGCTCAGTGGTTAAGAGCGCTGACTGCTCTTGTAGAGGACCTGGGTTTGATTCCCAGAACCCACATGGCAGTTAAATAACTGTCCATAACTTCAGTTTCTGGGGATTTGATGCCTTCTTTTGACCTCCACAGGCATTGCAAAACATGGGTGCACTTACACACATGAAGGCAATTCACTCTAAACAAAACTAAACTACAAACCCAAATATTTAATAAGCATGCACAGGCCTATGTCCTTACAGATAGCAGATTTCTAGTATAGATTTTCCAACAACTCTTTTGTGACTCTAAAACCATTAAATCTTTTGAACAGTCTATGTTTTAGTTCGTGAATTTAAGTTGAATTAAAAACTTTAATGTCATTCCTAGGACTAAAATTAGACTACTAAATCAATAGCAGTATACTTATAAAGGTAGTCGAAGTATACCAGCAGCACTGTGTATGGAATTTCCTAGAGCCTTTGGAGATATAATTAAAATGTTAATAAGAGAATGTATTTAGAAAATAATGTGCTAATATTGCTCCACACTGGACCGTTGGATGGTTACACTTTTATTTTAAACTCCACATTATCTCAGGTCTTTCATATTGAGCATCCATGAGAACATTATGTTTCTGAAATTATGGCTATAATTACCTCTTTCCTCAGTCCACTACATTATGAATGCCAGTGCCACTCAAAGGCTGTATTTAATTTCATATATTAAATGTGAGTATTGATGTATATCTTCTCTGGAAGCAGAAAGAATATTTCAACAAGGAAAGTGTGTGAGGGGTTTAATTTTATTTAGTCCAAGCAGAAAGTCCTTGATGATGGCCTATAAGGTATTAGTCCTTGCTGGACAGTGGGACAAAGGCCAGAGAAGCCATGCTTTGAAGAAACCTTGGCAGTGGGAGAGGAGGACAGTGGAGGAAGAACAGTACAAGTGCGAGTTGTGGAGGCCGATGAGCCCAGGCTTTAATGCAGGCTGGGGACTGAAACTCACTGGTTCACGTCTTTAAAGAGAAGGTAGGGATAGTTTCTACTTCTAGGGATCCATGAAGATTAAAGTTAGAGAAGATGGTTGTAGGTCTGGAGTGCCTGGACCAGTGTTGGGATGTGGGAACAATATAGTCAGCCTTGCTGAGTACCAGCTAAAGGAGGTGCATGTTGGAAGTGGTTTTGCCTAGATCTCCCCCAAGTGAATCTGTGTACAGAATGATATTAAATGATCAATTCACAACAAAATATGCAAAAATATGCATTTTGATGTGGAGGTGAGTTCAAGTTCCTTCAGCTCAATGCAGGGTAGAACTTAAATATGACCTTCAAATGTTTTAGTTTTTCTTTCCTGTTTATGCTCCAAAATGGTCTCCCACCATATTTAAATCCTACCCAATTTCAACACCTTTGTATCCACTGATTCTACATAAAATTATGTTTTCTGACATTCTGCTTTCTGGGTGTCCTAGTTTGTTTCTCATTGCTGGGACAAAACACTCTGACCAATACCAACTTGGGGAGGAAAGGGTTTATTCAGGTTACAACTCCCAGGTCACAGTTCATCAGGGAGCCCAAGGTAGGAACTCAGGGGAGGAACCTGGAAGCAGGAGCTGTAGCATAGGCCATGGAGGAATGCTGCTTACTGGCTTGCTCCCTGGCCCCTGCTCAGCCTGCTTTCTTATGCAGCACAGGCCCAACAGCCCAGGGGTGGCACCACCCACAGTGGGCTGGGCCCTCCCACATCACTCATCAAGAAGATGCCCTTCAGACATGGCCACAGGCCAGTCCAATAGAGGCAATTCCCCAACTGAGGTTCCCTCAACTCAGGTGTGCAAGTTAACACTAAAGCTATCCAACACAACTGACCCCTTGTCCACTTGACACACAAACACATCACTATTAAACCATAAGCTTTCCCTTATCCCCAAGATATGATGTTAACATTAATACCACAACATAAGACAGTACAACCTGAGAAACCCCACAGTCCTTAAAAAAATCCAAACAGTTAAACTTCCATAGTCTCTTTTAAAAGTCTCAACTGTGGGTGCGTTTCTGTAAAATCCAAAACAAGTACTGTCTTATTTCAAAGGGAAGAATCAGGCATACCTAAGCAAAACTAAAGTCCAGCAAAGTAGCTCAAGGCTGGACACCTGGGATTCACTCACGATCTTCTGGCTCCAAAGGGTACTGGCAGTTCCACTGCTCTGACTCTGCAATCCACAGCACACTCAGCTCGTCTCGCAGACCCAGGTCAGCTCCATGCCACACCTGCCGCTGTCCTTGGTGGTCATCACATGGTCCCATAATCTCCAAAAAGCTGGGGTCACCACTGAAACTGAGGCTACACCTTCACCAATGGCCTCTTCTTGCCTCTTGGGTGCAAAGCCTCAGTTTCTCTCCATGACCCCAGAAGACTCCACCACAGTGATGCTGGTCTTACAGCTGAATTTTCAGCCCCAGCTAACCAGCATCAGTTGTCCCAGTAAAGCAAAGGTTTTGCTTCAGGTTCTGGTCTCTTCTTAATCACAGCTGACTCTTCAGCCCCAGCTGGCCAGAACCCACAGATTCTCAATCTAAAATCTCACGCAAACAGCCCTGATGGTCTCCGCTTCCCTTTGAAGCTTCACAAGCCAGGCCTCCATTGTCTACAACTCATTCAGCATAACTGTTCCAAACTCCACTGCAACAAACTCTGAGCACACGATGGCTTTTCCAGCCCAAAGTTCCAAACACTTCCACAGTCCTCCCAAAAACACCAAGGTCAGGTCTGTTACAGCAATATCCCACTCTCTGGTACCAACCTCTCTTTCTTCATTGATGTGACAAAATACTCTGACCAGTACCAACTTGGGGAGGAAAGGGTTTATTCAGCTTACATCTTCCAGGTCACAGTTCATCAGGGAGCCCAAGATAGGCACTCAGGGCAGGAACCTGGAGGCAGGAGCTGGAGCACAGGCCATGGGGGAACTCTGCTTACTGGCTTGCTCCCCGGCCCCTGCTCAGCCTTCTTTCTTATGCAACACAGGCCCACCTGCCCAGGGGTGGCACCACCCACAGTGCGCTGGGCCCTCCCATATCACTCATCAAGAAGATGCCCTTCAGACATGGCCACAGGCCAGTCCAATAGAGGAAATTCCACGGTCGAGGCTCCCTCAACCCAGGTGTGTCAAGTTGACACTAAAGCTATCCGGCACACTGGGGAACTTTATTAAATTTTGATTTCTTCTCCTTTAAACCTAGCAGCCTATGATCTTAATTTTCTTCTTTTTAAAAGAAATCCCTGTGTGTGCGTGTGTATTCAGGTGTAAGTGTGGACATATATGTCAGATCCATGAGTGTCAAAGGACAACTTCAGATTTGGCCCTTGTTTAGGACACTGTCCCTTGTGTACACTGTCACCGCTGTGGTGAGTTCGGATGAGTAGCTGTCTGGAAAACTGTTCCCTTATTGACACCCAACTCCTCTGGCTCTTAGGGAAATGGATAAGAAATCCCAACCCAACCTAAGGAACTTTTGGCAATTGATGACTGCGGGTATAAAGAAAGGTAGTATCTTATAGGGATAGGACTCTTGGTGGGCCTGGTAGATGGACTCACGATGAAAGACGTTTAAGGACACAGATCAAACTCTATAGATTGTTTTATATATAAAAGAGTACATTAAATTAGGTGGAAGGCAGTGTGTACGGGGGAGATGTGGATAGGGGAGATAATCTAAATACCATCAAACTATATCATATGAAAATCACAAAAATTCAATAATAATATGCAATCTTATATTTGATTATTCTTAAATAATTATTGGCTAAAAAGAGACAGGACTCTTTGTTACTGTAACACAGGCTTCCTTGTCTGAGGATCTCCTCTTTCCACCTCCTATATCACCACAGGCATACACTACTCATCTGGCTTTAGAGATGTACACTGCCACATCTGGCTTTACTTGGGTTCAATGCACGTTCTCATGTTTATGCTTAAGAGTGTTGCCCACTGACTATCTCATCATTCTCTGACCTGCTTTAAAACAGTCTCTACTTTTCTTTTGAGGATTTTCTCACATTAAAAATGTATCTAGGTCCATACCTAAAATACAAGAAATGAATGTTTCCTTGATGTTTTCACTGTTTCTCCTTATCCAATAATCTATTCTCTCTCTCTCTCTCTCTCTCTCTCTCTCTCTCTCTCTCTCTCTCTCTCTCTCCTTTTCTTGTGATATCTATTTTTTCTCTTA
>NW_008331829.1:2086651-2093965 GCF_000622305.1 Nannospalax galili
GAAATATAAAATAAATGTTTGTGTTATTTTGTTTCTCTTTCTTTTTCTCCATACATTTATCTTCTCTCTCTCTCTCTCTCTCTCTCTCTCTCTCTCTCTCTCTCTTTCTCTCTTTCTCTTGACAGGGTTGCATTGTTGAGCCCTAGCTGGACTGAAACTTGCTATGTAGACCAGGCTGACTTCAAACTTAGAGAGATCTGCTTGCCTTTGCCTCCTGAGTATTAGGATTAAAGGCCTGTGCCACCAGCCCTGGCAACCATCTATTTTTCTAACTCCTCAAGCTAATCTTAATTTATGGAGATTAATACAGTTTGTGGCTGACGCCTCCTTCACCTGACACTACATTCCCAACTGTTTGGTTCTGTTTCCTGCTGTCACAACCCCACAGGATTTGCTTGGACACAGGTTCTTTGGAATGCCACCTCTAATGGACACCTTTCATCCCTGACCAGCTTTGTACCTTGATTCCTTCCAAGTGATCGCTACAGTTTTGACTCCTGTGACCTCCCCACCCCTTCACGGTTCTCCATGGACACCTCCTTGCTGAGTTTTGCCTTTACCCGTTCCTATCTTCATACAGGTGTCGCTCAGATTTTCTTACCCCACAAGGTCTGTCCTACAGTCTTTATATGCAACGCCCTGTCTACAAGTGAGGTTCATTACATGCTAAGTTCTACATGCATATCTCCAAAATTGTTCTTACTCTAATCCATAATTTTGTGTTCATTTCAGACAGACATTGCAGCTTATTTTCTGGATGACTTCTTTGAATGGCTGCCCCGAGGGTCTAAAATCTGATGTCTTTTTTGCTATAAACCTCATGTGTTTCCATAATTTCTAAGTACAATTTTTACCTATTGATTCTATCAGGTCTAGAAATACTTGCAATTTTGACTTCTTTTTAATACTTCCACATCTCACTCATTACCAAGCACCAACAACTTCAGTTCCTAACATGCATCGACTTTGTTCTGTTTCCCAGGACACTGCCCGATTTAGCCATGTGTTCATCTCACTCTGTTAACTGCAAAGTCCTCTGTCTATACTTGCGTGTCTCACCGTATCTCTTATTCTACTCCAGGTTTTGAAAATTTCATGATACAGTGTGAAGCATAGCAAAACATAATGTGATAGCTTGGTGAAATAATTATGTGAAGAGCCTGGAAAACAGACTGGGGAGAAAAATCCAAACAGAATAAAAACACCACAAATAAGGGTTCAGGCAGAGTAGGGTACGGTAGAGTCCAGACTGATTTAGACTCCATTTGGTGAACATCTTGCTGTATCAGAAGCAGATACGATATGATAATGGTGCAAGTCAGCTTGCCAGAGAGAAAGACTGACAGTACGGGACGTGGCTGCATGATGGTTATAAATTAGTTTGATCTTTAACATCTAGATCATAGTTGGGGTGAAATTGGTAATAAGTGAAGTAAGCTAACGGGTGAGAACTGTTGAGAAACACTGACATTTCCACATTAGAAAGAGGCCTGCATAGCTCTGCCAGGCAGAAGGAGACTTAAATCAAGGTGAGGAGGAGAGAGATGTATATTGTGTGGGAAAATTCATATGCCGTCATCCAGGATAAACAATGGAGGTAGCAGACATATGGTGGGCTGGCACATGAGAGACTATACATATGTTGTTGATGGTCCGAGGGGTCTCATAGGCAAACAAAAACAATGAATAAAACATAGGTATCAGAACCAAAGAAAAAGCCTTGAGAGCCATCAGTCTGAAATTGACAAGCAAACAAATCCCCAAACCTGCCCAGGCAGTCCGTGAAAAGACGATTGAGGTTAGGCCACCGAGAAACAGCATGGAAATTTGTAGTGAAAAGAAACTGAATCACAGACATAGAACAGTTTGCCTATGAAGAAGTAGATTATTCAAATAATAGATTCCAGGCAAACATTGGAAACTGCGTGGTAGATACTTCTAAACAATTAAAGATTTGGGAGGGGAATCGAAGTTCCTTCTAGATCCTAGAAGAATATTTATGACCATATTCCTCTTTTTGAAATTTACTGATAGGATATCCAGGTGTTATTCAGTTTTATAATACACATCTATGCTAGTACTATATGTATTTATATAAACATATATGGCATAGATGTGGAAGGGGGACGGGGATGGCCAAGGCGGCAGTATAAAGGAAGGAGAGACTAGAGGACAGTGGGAAGATGATCAAGTAGTGCCAGAACGATCAAGAATGATCAAGTGTATGTTTTCGCATAAGCAGAACGTACATTCTAAAAATCTGTGACATGAGAACAAGAGGGCTCTCTGATGGCGGGGAAGGAAAAGAGCCCATAAGAGAGGAGGGATGATCAGAGTGGAGGAAGAACGATGGGGTAAGAGAGGAGGGATGATCAGAGTGGAGGAAGAACGATGGGGGCGTGGGCAGAAGGGAAAACAAATTGTTAAACGATGGTGTATGACATAATTTATGTCACTCTTGTACTTAGATTCAAAATTATCAGCATTTGGACAAAATACAAACTGGTTACTCTTTCTCATAAGAGCAGGCCTTACCTACTGTAATCAGAAATCCTTTATATAATATTTTAAATTTTATTTATTACTTCTATTTTATTTCATGTGTACGAATATTTTGCCTGCATGTATGTGTCACCCAGGTCAAGCAATGCTCGTGGAGGTCAGAAGAGGGCATCGGAGCCCCTGAAATTGGAGTTATGGATGGTTCTTATCCGCCATGTGGGTGCTGGGAACTGAACCCAGCTTCTCTGCTAGAGCAACCAGTGCTCCTAACCACTGAGCAGTCTCTCTGGCCCCTCTGTGTAATATTCTTGTCAAGTAATGCTTGTGTAATGACCGATCCCACCTCCTTATCATCACCCAATGCTAATACTGTCAGCAACATCTATGACTTCATTACTATGGCATCTGCATGTACCAGGAACTGAAGTCATCACACGTCTGTGACATAGACATATGTGTTCTTATCTAAGTTTATCACCTGAGGTTTTGTATCTTATGAAGAATAGGATAGTTTGGATTATTAAGCTGAAAAATTAAATGACTATTTTGACTGCCAAAAGTACTTCCCCAAATCCATGGCTAAGTATAAACAAGTTTGTTAGTGCTACTGCTGTGTGGACATATCCCACGTGACATCTGCTGAGGGATATGGATCAATGATTCTCAAACTGAACAACAATAGCATATCATTGTTCCACAACCCCTTTGCTAGGGTTAGTTATGTCTGTCTAAGATCTTTGAGAATCTGTCTCCTCCTAACACTGGTGATTTTCATGTATTCTTTGGTATTCCTTGATAGACAGATGGACAGACAGACAGATAGATATATAGATACTTGGTAAATAGATCCAAATTTATTCTTATTCACAGGACAGTAATCCTGGGGCATTAGGGACCCAAACCATTTTAGTGTGACCTCATTTTAACCTAGATACTTATATAAGCTACCATGTTTTCAAATAAGTTCACATTCTAGGATAGTAAGAGTTGGACTTTAGTATAGGAGTTATTGAGGCAGACTATTTTACCCTTAATACTCTGCCATAGCAGAGTTTGTAAATAAGGACCCAAGTATGTATTAGACTTTAATCCTGGATGCTGTATGACTTCTTCTGGAAAGACATGAACAAGTGTCTGTGTGCACATGATAAGGCAGATGTCAGACCAAAGTCTAGCTTGGCAAACAAATGAGTTTGTTGGGGCAACTTAGAAGTGCATGATGAGTGGCTGCTTACAGGAACATGTACGACTCAAAGGCAGGTTCGTCTCTGAAAAGCCCATGTCGCCATGGGTGACTCGTGCTGTATCCCTGCAGCTTCCCATACACACTGCAGGCAGCATCACCAGTGTCTCCTCACCCCAGACTTTGTTCCTGCTCATGTGACCTTGGGGAGGAGCCTTGTCAATTTTGAAATGTTCATGATATCCCACTTCTCTCCAGGAGGGAGAATTGTCATTCAGAGGAAATAGCTTCACCACACTGAGTCATAGGAAATTTTCACTGGAGAACTGGTTGAGATGCTTCAGACTTTTCAAACATTTGCCTCACCTTGGCCGGCAAGATTGAAAGAGGAATATGAAACACCATGGTGATAAGAAGTGTGCACCTTTTAGTGGATTCATGTTCCTATTCAGAATATGCTGCTGCAAGCAGATAGGTCAGCACGGGCAGGCAGTAAAGAGTGTGCCTTGTCCCAGAATTGTTTAATACACTGGGAGCTGAAACACAGTTCCCATCCACATCACTTCAAAGCCTTCTCACTATGTAACTCTAGCTTTCTCATTCCTGGTTGATAACCCTGCTATTGGGTGTATCTAGTAAATAGTCCAATAAAATGCATATAACGGCTAATATTGGTTATCAGCTTGACACACCTGGGAAGGGGGAACCTCAGTTGATGAGTTTCCTCTATAAGATGGGTCTGTGGGCATGCATGCCCATGGGACATTTTCTTCATTGTTGATTGATGTAGGAGGAGGCAGGAGGGACTGGGCTGTATAAGAAAGGAAGCTGTGAGGAGGCCGGGAAGACACGTTCCTCCCTGGGCTCTGCTTCTTCTCCTTCCTGCTTGAGTGCCTGCCCTGACGTTCTTCTTTGATGGATTGTGACAAGGAAGCGTAGGACAACGACAGCCTTTTTGATCATCGTTTCCCCACCAATGGAAACAGAAAGCAAACAAGAGTACAGCTTAAGTTCATCACTGCTTCAACCATTGTTGGTACAGATTGTTTTGAATCTCCATGAAAAATCTTTGAGAATGATTCTCAGTCTATTAAGACTTTTTATTGTCTATTCATCCATCTATCTATCATCTATATATGTATCTATTACCTATCTATATATCTGTATGTATCATGTTCAAATATTCTGATTCTTATACAGTTAAACTTCAAGTTCCTAAGTGATTACATCTATGATTACAATCTGAATGATGCCATTATTAAAGATGTTAATAATATTGATAACTGCAATAGCATAGATTTAGATAGACACAATATCAGCATCCCTTGTCTTTATGCCTCCCAAAACTTGGCTATACCAGTAAGTACAAAATGAATTCTTGGACTATATTTCAATAATTTTATCACTAAGTTTCCAATACTATGTTTTACCTTTTTATTGCTAACAAAGTCAAATGTGATTTCTTTCTAAAAATATATTTTCTTGTTTGGAAGTTAAGATGGTATTAAAATATCATGTACATATTGCCTAGGTTTTTCTAGCTAGTCATGATTATCAAAGATATTGCAATTTCCAGCCATAAACATTTCACATAGAAATAGAAAAGGTAATTCCCATAGGGCTTTTGTAGTTAAGGCATCTGTATATAAGTTTATAATGAAAATCCTAGGTAGCTGAAAATAGGAGAAGTATCAAGACTTTTCTTTATTTACTAAGCAAACACTACTATGTGAGTACATGGAATGCTGAAAGTTATAGAATCCTGCTCATTTTCATTTGCAAGCATTCTGGGATAGATAATTAGATCTGTCAAGTGAAGCTTAAGAATTAACAGAAACCTTAAAACAATTTGGAGTCCTTTAGATCTGTAAAGAAAATTCTATAAGCACTTGAAAAAAAATCAATAAAGATTTCTCTTTTGTTTGCAACAGGGTCCAAGTTTTCTCTCTGAGGCCATCTTTCCTAAACATGCAACAAAAATTGAAGAAATGGATCCTTTCTTCAACCTTCATGAAGTCATTACCAAGGTAGGTGAGGAATACTTCTGTGAACTCATGAGTAGGATCAGGAAAATATTGGCATTTTTAAAAGTTTGGTTTTTGCTTATTTTGTTTTACATAGATAGGAGAGGAACAGTAGTCAACCAAGAGAAAACTGTATATTTTATTTATAAAAATATTAGAAAGTCTATTTCTGCTTCCTATTGTTTTCTTAACTAGTTTTTCTAAAGATGAAAAATATTCAATAAAGAAAGAAAATCACTCATGATCATACAGATCTATGGATGATAATTTTTACGAAAAGCCAATCATTAATAAAACAATTAGTTTTTGCCTAATCTGAAAGTAGGTTTGTCTTATACTCTTTTATATTATTTTTTGGTTTGTTTTTCCTGCCTGTAAGTGTACCACACGTACACAGTACCTTTAGAGACCAAATGAGGGCATCAGATCCCATGGAACTGGAGTTATGAACAGTTGTTAACTGCCACGTGGGTGCTGGGAACTAAGCCAAGGTCCTCTACAAGAGCAGCCAATGCTCTTAACCACTGAATCATCTCCCTAACCCTTGGCTTATATTGTTAAATACACCTCTCTTCTTGAAGCAATAATAAAACAAGTCTGTGAATTTCTCTATCAAAAGATTTGTTTCAATATTTAACATTTATTTGTCTATTTGTTATTTATTTATTTTACTATTTATGGTTTTTAAAATTTTCTTTATTTACTATGTCTACACATATATATGTATAGGAGTACGTATTTACCACATCACCCATGGAGGTCACTTACAGAGGTCAGTCGTTCTTGCCTTCTGCCACGTGGGTCCTGGGTATCAAACTCAGGATGTCAGGCTTGGGAGCATGTATTTTTACCCAGTGAACCTCCTCACTGACCCTGTTCATGGTACTTTTTAGTTTCAGTAAAAGAAGGGTTAGCTTTATAAGAAAAAGCACCACATTTATAATAAGATATGTTTTTACTGTTATGTTTTTAGCCATAATTTTATTATGTTAAGAAGACTGAGTTTTTCAGTGTGCAACAAATAAATTTAATGTTCCTGATATCATGTGAGATTTTACATTTACAAATTATTTATCAAACCTGTCAAAGCCTGCCTTTTCAGGATAGACTTTGCAGAGTAGATTGGCATTTCAGCACCATTAAAATAATCCATATTTATATATGCTTACTAAAACAATTTAATCATCCTTAAATCAGTAAAATTCTATAGGCTGCTTCTCTCTTTAAAATAGAGGAAGCATGATAAAACACCTCAGCTCTGTAAGTGGCCGTAGAGAGAGCTCAGAAGTCAAGGACTGGCGTCTGTGTCTGTCTCTGATATTTAAGACCTGTGTGAATTTATGCTTTTCTTGAACCTTTAAAATAAGTGAAGTTTGAGTTATATTCTACTTAAAATTCTTCTAAGCTCAACAAATTTATCATGCTTTCCTTTATAATCAATCTTAGCTCCTTGAATTCATTTTTAGTTCTTTCATCCTTTGATTGTATATTATTATTTAGATATAAGTATAAAAGTGCCTTTCAAGTACTTCCTTAGCATTTAAAATGTTAACTGTATTTCTAAGGCTTAGGAAAAAAAACACTTGACACACAAATATATATGAA
>NW_008331829.1:2094166-2101566 GCF_000622305.1 Nannospalax galili
GAATTTGAATGACTATTTGGCTACATTTTGAAATGTATATATGCATGGTATTTAAAATCTGGAAATTTTCTTCATTTGTTTACTTATTTTTTAAGCAATGAATTAGGGAATTATAAGATATTGGAGTCATAATATTTTCTCCATTTTTTTGCTTTCTGTTGATTAGACATATCAAGGATTTTTGTGGAAGGGGCTTTTTAAGACCATGTTGATATCAGATATTTAATAAGAAAATGGTGTGTAGATGATGACTCCCCCCCCCAAGACAGAAAACGTAAACACATATGGAGTCTCAGGACCTGGGGTCTTGACCACACATAAGAATTGTAGCTCCTGAGAGTCTTCTGGGAGGAACGGATGGCTGAGGAAGGGAGGGGGCACCAAGCATCCTGGACACTTATGGAGGTTCAGAACCTTGTGTGATACATGGGTAAGAGACCATCAATGAAGGGCTTACATTGGTCTATTTGAGTTCCATGTTTTCAAAGGCATTTGGTGTGTAAACATGTATTTCATCAGACCCTTAAATCCAGGTGGGGAAGAGTTCTGTCCCTGTGAATACTTCGAGCCATCTTAGCACAGAAGCTAGGCTATTCATTCTCATTCGGAATTAGTTCTCCTTCCACAATTTTTGTATCTACCATCTTTGTGTTGCAGACATAGGACAAGGGGAGAAACTGTGATTCTGGAGTTCAGGCTTAGACCTCATAGCAGGAAAGAACTGTACAAACACGTATTTAATAATATTTGACTTTAGCATTTAATATCATTTGACTTTAGCATCTATTCATTTTATTTCATTTATTATTAATTTTTAGGCTTTTTATATTTTTTATTTCATATTTAAAGTTTTTAGATTTTTACAAAAACTTTACTGAGAATTTCATACATGCATGTAAGGTGTTTTGATCAAATCTGTGCCCACGTCTTCCCTTCCAACACCTCCCATATCTCCCCATCACTTTGTTCTTTTTCTTCTCCTTTCTTCTTTCATTTATTTATTTTTATTTTATGTGTATGAGTGTATTGCCTGCATATATAGAAATACACCAGTGTTGTGCAATACTCTTGGAGGTCAGAAAAGGGCATCGGATCCCCTGGAACCAAAGTTATGGATGGATGTTAGCGGCCATGTGGGTGCTGGGATTTGAACCCTCGCCCTCTACAACAGCAACTAGTGTTCTTAATTGCCGAACCATTCTCTCCAGCCCATTTCAATGTTTTCTTTTTTTTTTTTTCTGGTTAGCAACAACAGAAAGAATATTTAGTAAATGTGTATGAGTTGATTAGAGTATGTAGATAGGAAATATAGATCATGAATTTAATTCTAGTATGGTGACCAAATGATAATATTTAAGTATTTTATTTTTTAAAATCTTTTATGTATATGAATATATTGCCTGCATGTGCGTAAGGATATCTGTGTCAAGCAATGCCCACGGAGGTCAGAAGCAGACATTAGATTCTCCTGGAACTGGGGTTATGGACAGTTGTTAGATGCCATTGTGGGTGGTGGGAATCAAATCCAGGTCCTCTGCAAGAGCAGCCAGTGCTATTAACTACTGAGCCATGTCTCAGCCTCCAAATTGTAATATTTAAATATAATTTTATTTGATTATCTACACCTATAGTAATAGGCTCTTGAGTCTCATTCTTGTTAGGAATCTGTGAGGTCAAAAAATGTTTACATTTTCACATCAAAATCAATGTGTGTGTGTGTGTGTGTGTGTGTGTGTGTGTGTAAGTATTTTACTACCATTAAAGCTTCAAGAGCTAAATGCAGACCATTTACCTTTCTGAGCTGTGATTTTCTGTGAGGCCCAAAATAGAGCCCTTTCCTCTATTGTCTATGTACCTACAGATACAAAATTTGAGCTGAGTGTTGATATTATGGTCAGAAGGGAGGTCATCAGAACATTTGTTTCAGAATGCAGGGTGATCACAGTATGTGCCATCATTATACTGGAATTCCACAGAGTAGTGTGATATTGTAAAAGTACAATTGTAAAAGTTTCTTGACTGAATCAAGAAACAAATATGTATAAAATATATTTACCAACAATGACAAAATGACCCTGAAACATAAGAAATACTGTGTAAAACAACAACACATGATGGGGATTGGCAGTAATACTGATATTTATCTTAAGTATTCAATGTTAAAATATTAACCAATATTAAAGCAGTTTCAAGATGCACAATGTAGGGATTGAAGAGATGGCTCAATGGTTAAGAACACTGGCTGCTCTAACAGGGGACCTGAGTCCAGTTCACAGCACCCGCATGGCAGTAACAACTATCCATAATTCCAGTTCTAGGGGATCTGATGTCTTCTTCACAGCATGACACACCTGAAATTGCATGCATGCAGGCAAAGCACTCATACACATAAGTAAAAAATAAATAAAATCCAAAGTATTTTTAGTCTTTTCAGATGTAACTGAAAAATTTCAGGTTACATATTTTCATTTCTGCTAGTGAAATTTCACTTTGAGATACTGGGTCACATTGGACAATAATGCGATGGTGTAACTGATGCACTCATATGCCTCTTCCTGCAGGTGAATAATTTCATTTTAGACCTTCACCAAGGAATGCACGTGATTTTTGTCTCACGTTATAATTTTTACATATCAAAAGTTAAATATTTATAAGTGGTACTTTGCTGAATTTAACCAGTGTTTTTTTTTTTAAAAAAAAGCACATTCAGACTTATTATGTGAGCCAAGATGTGAGTCCTTGGAAGTAAGTCTTCAATGTTGTTCTGTCATTTGGGGGGTTCTTATTTTTCAGTGTTTGAATCTTTCTTGGCATTTGTCTTGTTGATATAAAGCACGGGTCCTAAGAAACTAATGAATGAGACTCAATATTGATGCCAAAAGGTATAATCCATCACGGCCTCAGTGGAGGTCGGGTGCTGTGGTGGGAGGATGCTGAGGGGTGACAGGTATGGATGGCGAACACTCCTTTCTAACCCTGTCTACTATAATTGCTTTACAAATAACATTTCAGATTTTTAATTATCATAAAAGCCAAACTAATTCCTTCAAAGACTAAGCATCAATTAAATCCTGGTGTAAATCCTAGTTGCTTAATCCTTTAGTAAGTGTATAAAAATCATCATAGATTCGTGTTTTAAGTAGGTTTATTTCCTCTTTTTCACTTAGGAATTTTCTAGTTATGTTTCTAAGTCTTCAACATTTATCTCATAAATTGTTATTAATTATCTAAACATTTCTGATAGTCTGCTATAAGCCAACCATACAGCAAAAACACTGGAAATGCAAATAATGAATACACAGGTGTTGGTTTAGGGAATGAATACAAAAGTCGGTCAGCCATTTCAGTTTTACATACGAAGAGAAGACGACAGTGTGAGGAGAAAAGGACAGGACAAAAGTCTTCGGGTGGAGCGGTTTATCCCTTGCACATAAACAGCATGGAGGGAAGAGACGGACTTCCACATCTCAAACAGGGCATACCAAGAATAACTCAGCAGCGAAAGGACATGCGGGAATTAAAGGCATTTCACCTGTAATGCCCAAGAGTTTCTCCCACAGGAGATCTAAAGATCAGGTGCTGGTGATACTGTGTGGAAAACCGCTACTTGGAAAAAAATATGACCAATTTGAAGAAGTACTTTAGAAGTAAATAATAGATGGTAACATGTCAGAGACATGGAGGAAAATGAAGGTGGTGGGTATTCCAACGATCACTTTTAAGTAGAGCTGATGTGACCAGATGATGATGAGCAAGATTCTGTAATGCGTACCAGACCAGCAGAAATCGCAATTACACTGTGAGAATCCTCAAGAAACATAATTCATTAGCTTTCATTGCTTTCCAATTTATTTAAGAAAAAGTTATCTTGTAACTATTATCTAATAGCCAGTGGTACAGGTAGAGGGTCTTCAGAAAATTCTTTTTTATATTAATATTATTTTACTCATAATAATGCCTTTTATTGAAATGTTAGATGTTACAAAAAGAAAGTAGTAGAGGTGTGAGGATTTTTCTTTTTGCTATACAAGTTTCAGAGTAAGACAATATTTGGGTAAAACCTAGAAATCAAGTTTACTGATTCTTATCCAGTTTGCATTCTGAAAATATATTTGACCATTTATATATACATATAAATTTAATTTTACAGTGATGTGAAAAAAGGTTTGTGGTGATATCTTTAATAACAAACATGTAATTAACTTTAATTTTTCATCATTTCAGTTGCTGTTAATTTGATTTGGCTGTCAGTCATCTTTTTGAGTGAAATAATTACAAGGAAAGTGACTAACACACTCATATTTGCTAGTATATTGTTCTAAACACATGGCTTTTGAAACATAAATCTGCCACTGTTTTGAAAGACCAAGTATTTATTTTTCCTTTGTTTTACAGACAGGGTCTTGCTGTGTAGCCCAGACTGTCAAGGAACAGTCAGTTCTCCATCTTCACTCTTTTGAGTGCTGGGATTAGAGTCACATGCTATCACGGACAGACAAATTACTTATTTATTTAAGTTTTCAAAAGCATGGGTCATTCTTGAAGCCAGTTGAGTTTGCTCTGTACAGTTCTTGAAATAAACAGAAATCATGGCCGTGACTTGTAATCTGAATGAGCAAACCTAAACATTTTTACAAGCTTCTCTAATGTTGATGAGTTATTTGGATAAAAATTAAAACATATTGCTATTCTATTTAGCAAATCAAGTGTAAATCTGTTTTTGCTCCTGTGTGTGTTTGCACCTGAGGATCTGATGTTATTCCAAATCTGTGGGTTTAAAGGTTTTGTTTAAAAATTGCCATTTCCCCCGACATACGAAGTTATTGGAACTAGATGCAAAGTGCCTCTGTGGAGTTCTCTGCTCCATGTTTTCATAGATACCAACACAGAAAATATTACAGATACACATTTTCAAGGCAGCGACTGCCTGTTGTAATAAAAAAGATGTTAGTCGGGCCTCCTCAGGGGGGATAATAGTATATTAAAACCAGCCTTTTATGCTTTGAAGAAGACATAGTATGGGGGTGTTTTCTTCACAAATGTCTAATTAAACTCAATATCTCCATTTACTGAAACTGAAGATTGCTTTGTGGTTGCATCCTTTTCCCAAAGAGGTTTAGTTTATTGTTTTTCAGTGTACTGAACAAATACCAGTCTCTACCGGAATGCCTTATAGTACCCATTTTCTGTTATTTGGCTTTAATTATTCAAAGATGAGTATTACAGAAAACAGGTGCCAAAAGGAGAACCGCTTTATAAAACAGATAATTATCAATGTACTTATTCTTACTTTTTATCAATTTATTTTTATTTTATGTTTCTAAGTGTTTGGACTGCATGTATGTAGGCATACCGCATGTGTGCACTGCCAGGGAAGACCCAGCATACATATTTTGCTCAACCCCATCATATTTTAATAGAGTTACAAGATAGGAAAGCAGGAAGGCAGTTACTTTCCAGGTGTGTATTTCATTCAATCATATAAAAATAAAGACTTGGGGCTAGGAATAGATCCGTGTTTAAGAGAGGTTGATGCTCTTGCAGAGGACCAGAATTTGGTTTCCATCTCAAGCAGAGATGATGTGATTGAACAGTTATTACCAAAATTCCCTCATATGATACCGTAAGGCCTCAAGAAATTCAGTGAATTAATCGAGGTCTCATAGTTGGACTTCTCACAACCACCTGTAACTTGAGCTCCAGGAAATAGTGGTCTCCGCAGATTCTACATACATGTGCACATACTCATACAGATGCGCGTGTGTGTGCACGCACACACACACACACACACAGCATAAATCAAGATCCAAATAAATCTTTAAAAATACAAAAAATGAAAATAAAGACTGCTATTAACATGTCTTGTAGCAGAATACTCACACATGAGCATTCTGAATCACAGCAGGAAGATCTATGAAGACTAAACATAACTATATGTGACAATAAAGAATGTAACAATTCTTAAGACATAATAATGAATTTCAGGGAGTTTTCACATCTAATTCAGGAAGCAATAGCCTCATTCAATATAGTACAGTTTTGGGTGATAATTGAATTTTCTGCACTGTTCATTTAAATTTTTTTAAAAGAATCTATTAGGAATTGGAAGTGAATTTTTATGTTGATTTCTGCATTTCTTGCTCATCCTGACCTCTCAGACATCACCATTCTCAAAGTCCCCTAGACGGGTGCAGGCAGAGGGCAGAAGAGCTGATGTGAGAGATGAGGCAAAGCAGCAAGGTCAAATGTCTTTTCAAAAGTGCTGGCGAAGCAAACCTGAGTAATCGAAAGATTTAACGGCTCCAGGCTCTATCTGCTTATTAAGGAAATCCAATATAATGCAGCATACCAGGAGCGTCTGAGAAGTCTTTTAGAGTCTGTAGTAATAAACTTTGATCTTAGTAGTTAAGTGTCCTGAAAATAGGTCCCTTGGGTGATTAAAATAAACCTGACCTTACGTGCACACATGCAAACACACAAACTCATCATATGGTATGGGCTAATTGATGGCACAGATTTTTCAGTATTTTTCCTTAGAAATCTTCTCCCTCTATCACCAAAGAACTCTAAATGTCGCACAGGTGTTTCTTGTTTTGTTTTGTTTTGATTACTTAATATTGCTCTTGAATATTCTAATGTGCTGTTGATATGTCGTAGAAAATATTCAAGTTGTAGATTTTTTCTAACATGTACTGTAATCATCAATCTATATATTATTTTTCTTTTTTAAATATTTTATTTATTATTTTTATTTTATGTATATGAGTGTATTGCCTGCATGTATGTGAGTGCACCTGTGTCGTGCAGTGCTGCAGAGGTCAGAAGAGGGCATCGGATTCCGCTGGAGTTAAGGACGGTTCGTAGCCTCCATGCGGGTGCTGGGAATCGAACCCGGGTCCTCTGCAAGAGCAGTCAGTGTTCTTAACCACTAAGCCATCCCTCCAGCCCCTCATTTTTAAATATTTATTATGTTTTAATTTATGTATATGAGCGTATTGCCTGCATGTAGGTAAGTGCATCCGTGTTGTGCAGTGCCCTCAGAGGACGAAAGAGGCTGTTGGATCCCCAGGAACTGGAGTTATGGACAGTAGTTAGCTGCTATGTGGGTGCTGGGATTTGAACCCTGGTCTTCTGCAAGAACAACCAGTGTTCTTAACTGCTGAGCCATTTCTCCAGCCCCAGGCAGTGTACTTTCAAGTTTAGATTTTTTTTTTTTTTTGAGACAAGGTCTTACTGTGTACTTCTAGCTGGCCTGGGACTTGCTATGTAGACTAGCTAACCTTGAATTCATGGAGATCTGCTGCCTCAGCCTTTGGAGTCTTGGGTTTAAAGACATGCACCACTATACCTGGCTAGATTTTTTTTTTTTTTGAAGATTTAAATTTTTTTTTTAATTTTCT
>NW_008331829.1:2101738-2138734 GCF_000622305.1 Nannospalax galili
ATAACAGTTTCCAGAGGTAGGATGCATCTCTTTCAAAATTGGCTGTAAATTTTTAGATTTACAGTTGAATTATTACAGTTATACAATATTTTATGTACTCAGTATTAACGCTATAAGACATAAAATTAAATGAGGTTTTAACCTTTAAAAAGATATCTATTTCATTATTAAAATACACAGCTTCATACAGAAAAATTCATTTTTAATGCTATTGACATTAAAATGTTTGCACATGCGCTTCTAATCTCTATGTATCTGATTATTACTAGTCATAGTCGATTACTTTCTGAGCTCCTTGGCATCTGAGCATGGATATAAAGTCGTCAGGTAGATTTCAATAGTAATATTTTTCACATCTACTAATTATTAAGGAGCAAATTTTTATGCTTTGAAGAATTATTTTTTATTTTATTTATTTATATACCCACTTTCCAGGTAGCACCCTCCCATAGCCTTCCCCCCCCACTCAACTAGAGTCCTTATACTCTGATATCCCTGCTACTGTCTACTGTGTTGTCAGCACCCCCAGCCTTTCCCCACTACTTGTCCTTCTGGTGAATCTCGTCAGCCTATCTCGAGGTCTTCGTTTTAGGAGGGTCAGCTGTTCCTCATCTAGCAGTATTCAGCTGTCAATATTCCTTTGGATAAGACTGGGGTCTGCCATTGTTTTTGGTACTAACACTGAGATGTTGGTGCATGCATCTCTAATCTGTATGTATCTGATTATTACTAGACATAATGAGTTGCACTTGGATCCTTGGCGCCTGTGTATGTCTATAAAGTCATCGGGTAGATTTCAATGGTAATGTATATCACCTCTACTAATTATCATGACATAAATTTCCATGCTTCTTCCTCAAACATAATACAGTTTAAAATATGTGTTGATTTTTTGTGTGTGTTTCTGTGTGTGTATCACACAACATCCCAAACCATCTTATTCAACTATACACCCACTTCCCAGATGGCACCATCCCATAGCCTCCCTCCCCCCACTAGAGCCCTTATACTCTGATATCCCTGCTACTGTCTGCTGTGTTGTTGGCACCCCCAGCCATTCCCCACTACTTGCCCTTCTGGTGAATCTAGTCAGCCTATCTAGAGGTCTTTGTATAAGGAGGGTCAGCTGTTCCTCATCTAGCAGCAATCAGTTGTCAATATTCCTTTAGATAAGACTGGGGTCTGCTGTTCATTTTCCCAGTTCTATGCTGGGTTTCTATCTGGGAGTCCCTTTGGCCACCCTGGCCAACAACTCAAAAGAAGGTATCGCTTGTCTGGCATTGTTGCTTGTTATCTTTAGCTATACATATGGACTCTTATGAAATTATGTTGGTCCATTTAATCTTTGGTTATACTTTCTTTTGGGTGTTTAATGCCATCCAGTTGGACCAGATAAACCAAATTATTTTTACTCTTAAAGCCATTTGAGGATCTGCTCCTCAAGGGTCACATGGGGGGGAGGAGCCCCTGGCTCCTTTCTTTTTACCAGTTCCGCCTCTGTGAAGATAAGTCAAAGGTCCTGCTTGACCATGGTTGGCTTTGCTTGGAAGCATGGAGAAAATGATTCCTCTTTGTTGACCCTCCTCTTTGTAGACTGGTCACTAGTTCAAGTCAATCTGGTGGGGTCACCTTGGCCTCCTTGATCAAGATGACAGGTGACCCACCACAATTACAGGACATTTTGTGAGATGCTCATAGTCCCCTGGAAATAGTTGACCTAGGAGGGCAAGGAGCAAAAACTGTCCTTTATGTCCCTCTGACCAAATTAGTATAGGCCTCAAAGTATGCCTGTTAAACATCTAAGAAGGTTAGTCCACCAGTCTGGGGCTTTTAAATACTGTGTGTCATGTAGATAAATCTTGGACAAAGACCAGTTGTTCTCAGGTAAACCTTACCTAGACATATATTTCTTGATCTGTGATGTATATTTTGTCAGTAGGTTGTAGGAGTAATATGGTTCCCTCTGGTTTTCAAAACTAGCTAGCTATTATTAATCTCTCGCACTGTCTACCCCCTCCATTATGATTTCCCCAATTAAGGTGCCACCATTTCCCCCTTTCTCCCTTAATAATACCCTCCTCCTATGGTCCTACCTCTCTTGAGCTCCTTCTTTCCCTTTATCCCCTAGTTTCCTTGTATACCCTTCCCTCCCCCCTCCCTTAAACTAACCCAATTTTTATCCATATATCCTTTAGTAAGGCCTGTTTCCTACTGTTCTTCTCTTTCAGGTTATTTCTTTTCCTTTACCTCCCTGTTTCCTTTCTATTATCCTGATTCCTGTAGTTATATGTCTGATTGCTTACTTATTTATCAGATTCTGGTTCTAGGATCCACATATGTGGGAGAACATATGTCGATTTTTTTTCTGAGTCTGTGTCACTTTACTTAGTATAACAGTTTCTAGTTCCATCCATTTACCTGCAAATTTCATGACTTCGTCTTTCTTTACTGCTGAATAAATTCCATCGTATAAATGAACCACATTTTCATTATCCACTCATCAACTGAGGGACACTTAAGTTGCTTCCATCTCTTAGCTATTGTGAAAAGAGCAGCAGCAAACATGGATGTACAAGTGTCTCTGGAATAGGATGAGTTCTTTGGGTATGTGACAAAGAGTGGTATAGCTGGGTCAAATGGTAGGTTCATTTGTAGTTTTTAAGAGTTCTCCACACTGCTTTCCATAGGGGTTGAACAAATTTTCAGCCCCACCAGCAGTGGATGAGTGTTCCCTTTTCCCCACATTTGAAGAAAACAACCAAAACTGTATTTGAATGCAGATTATCATTAGATATACTGTTTATTATTGTCTAATTTGGATTTATTATTAACAATCTCCACTTCCTATACTTTAAAATATAGAAGGGTTCACCACCCACAGTGGTCTGGGCCCTCTTACATCAATTAGTAATCAAGAAAGTATCCCCCAGAGATTCCCACAGGCCATTGTGATGGGGGAAGTTCCTCAGCTGAAAGTTCCTCTTACCAGTTATGCCTGGGTATCAAGTTGACCAAAATAAACTGGTGCAATGTAACATGTGTCAGTTGCCATCCCTGCTCCCTCCCCTTTAGGGCTCTCATCCCTCTCCTAGTCCCCTTTTCCATTTCACCATGTTTTACATTTGTGTGGGCACATACATGCGTGTGTATGTGCACACACATGTGCACGCACACACACATTTTGATTTAGACTCACAAGTGAGAGAGAAAATGTAATATTTGTCTTTCTGAGTCTCTTTATTTAATAAACATAATGGTTTCCATTTTCCTGAAAATATTATCATTTCATTCTTCTTTGTAGCTTGATAAGATTCCATTTGTGTACATAAACTGATTTCTTCACATTTGTTGACAAACATCTAAGCTGGTCTCATTACTTGTCTCCTGTAAACAGTGTATCCATAACCACAGATATGCAGGATGCTCTGTGGTATGCAACAGGACATTTAAATATTTCATTTTGTTACTTCCCCAGGGACTTTATGTTGAAAAGATTGATTTACAAAGAAAATAGTAATTCACTTAAGCTGATGAGTATTTGTTCATTTCAATAGTAATCCATATTTTAATCAATAATCCATCATTACCAGCATCATGAACCCAGCACAGACATGCTGAAACACAGTGCATTGTAAATAGCCTCTGGTTTTGTGTCAACATCTATTCATGTTTGTACATGATATAGGGTGTGACTCAGTGATGGGCCCACTTCACAGAAGTTTCAAATGCTTGATTCAGCTGTAGTTTATAGAAACTTCTATGTATTAGCCAGTTTTCTGTTATAGTGACAAAATGCCTGAGGCAAGTTGTAAAAAAGAAAGGTTTACATTGGCTCACAGTTTTTGAGGTTTCAGTTCAGTGAGCTAACAGCACTGTATTTGAGTCATGACACAGCAGAAGGTGCTTATTAAATAGCCATGAACAGAAGAGAAAAAAGCCTGGGATTCTACAAAATCATCCTGAAAGCACATCATCATTGGCCAAAAGACATGTCCAGAGATCTCATGTCTCAAAGGTTCCATGGCCTCCAAAAAAATACTTTGGGATGAAGACCAAGCCGAATACATGGTCTTCTGAATCCAGCTACAAGCAATATCATTCTGTGATAAATTCCATTTTCATAGTCTGAAACAAATATAGTAGCATTGAGTTTACCAGTTGAATATATATTTTGGTAAGGTACTTTAGATTTGTGGATCAAAATAGCAGATATGAAAATTTAGGGGTTTGGAGATGGCTTGGCCATGAATGTGTTTGCCACATAAGATTGAGAATGAGAATTTTGAGCCCCCCCAGAAACCACTCAAATACCAGGTAGGTATGACTGACTGATTGTAATCCCAATCTCTGACCTCTGGGTTTGGCTGAGAGGCCCCTGCCTCAGGATATAGGTAGAAGAAGGATTGGGATAATTCCTGTAGTCAACCTCAGGCCCCATCTGCACTCATACCCACATTTGTGCCCACATACATGCAAGCATGCACACAGACACAGACACAGACACACACAGACACACACACACACACACACACATACCACATACACACATGTGAGCATGGAAAAATATTTAGGAACTTACAGAAATTTTAGTTAATTCTTCACAACAAACAAATGATGGAAGAATGGACAGAAAAAAATGTGTAGAACTTGGAATGACCAAGAGGATGGCAATTCTAACACTGGAAATACGTTGGAATCCTAAGTCTTTACTCAAAATACAACAAATTAGGCAAGTCACAGTTCCTGAACACTGATCTATGCATATGTTATGAAGACATTTTCTTTCCAAGCAACGGATGAATTTTCATAGCAATGGAAAGAACCCTGCGATTCCAGCTTGCCTTACATCTATTTTCTCAGCAAAGAGCCCCAGAGAACATTTTAATGAAGTGAGTCACTATCCAAATCATTTAAGTTCTTCAGGAAATGGGAAAATCACATGATGGATTTTAAAAGATTTCCCTGATATCCATGAATTTTGATGTCAAGATGTCTGATTTCAAATTATTGTCAGAAATTATGAATATGGTGCCTAGAATTGTGTCTTTTAGTTAAGATTTGTTTTATTTTTATATTGTATGGGGGGGAGTGGGTGTGCATGCATGTGCGTGAAGTATGTGCACCCAAGGGCAGGTGGCTGTTGAGGATAAAGAGGGTATTGCATTCACTTGAGCTGGAGCTCCAGGTAGTTATGAGCTGCTTGATGTGGGTGCTGGGAAATGAACATGAACCCTCTGCAAGAGCAATAAGAGCTTTTAACCAGTGAGCCGTCTCTTCGGCCCCAACCTCGTGTCTGAAGTTTTAGGGTTTGTCACAAGTTACCTTATTCTTTCTGTTGTAACCCTAGGTTCCATGGATATAGCTTTTGTAGATGCTTTACATTGAAATTAAAATCCATGAGCCTTTGCATAGCTGTTACAATTGAATCCAAACTATTTTACTCTTGAAGCAAATTGCATAATTATATTCAAGGAGCCTATACAGATTAAAATAGATCATTTGAAGAATTCAATAAATTTAAGAATCAAGGGATGTTCATACATTTAGATATTTCTGTAAAGCAGCCACTGGTGGCCCACACAGCTTCTCATTGGTAGAATACTTCTATCATGCAAACAAGACGTTTGGTTTGGTCCTCAGCACCAAGAAAAAGAATCCAAATAATTTCTATTTGGTGTTGCACAATGCTTAAGCATTGCAATTGTTCATAGTGAATAGTGAATTGCATTTGTTCTTACATGCATGGCTTTGAACTGATAGGTTACAGTTTCTGGAACGAAAATTTCTGCTACTTATTCAAGATCTTCACTAATCAGTCATGTTAACCTGTGACAAGTTTTACTAACCAATGCTCTCTTTCCCTCAGATCTCTTCATCCTCAAGTATTCTGTTCTTTCAGCAACAGCGCAAAACGCCATGTTTGTTTTAATGCCCCTGAGCTGTGATACACAGTTACATAATAAGATTATTCCTGGTGTGGGACCTCTCTAGCAAAATTGAGCCTGTGAACTGTCTACTCCACCTTTTCAAACTGGCTCAACTGTCAAACTGTTTTGACTAACAATAGTTTCTCTAACATCTTTACTCTTAAATGTGATCTATTTTTAAACATGAGAAAGAGCAGGGACCATCTTTGTTATTGATAAACTGAACCATTCTCCTCACATCTTTACTTATTTTTATTTATTTATATTTTATTTATTTATTTATTTATTTATTTATTTTATTTATTTGTCTTTTTGAGACATAGTCCCCCTGCAGCCCCAGCTATCCTGGAACTTGCTATGTAGAACAGGCTCGCCCTGAACTCACAAAGACCCACCTGCCTCACAAGTGCTGGGATCACAGACGTGTGCTCCCACACCCGGCCTCTTACTCACATTTATTTTTTGTAAGATTTTACTTCTTGGATATTTCAAGGGCTTTCCACTGCTTGAAAATGCACATTTTCTTAAATTCACGTGATGTTTAAAAACACGTTGATTTGGAGGAATGAGGCTAGGAAAGGTCAGGCTCACTGTGTCTTGTATCTTGACTACTCCAGCCCGACAGTAACACAGTTGGATGGTGCTGCATAGGTGGCTCTGTGGGTAGGACGCACTCAAGGACTGGGAATGTGGGAAGAAGCAGCAACGCAGGAGCAAGTGTTGCTGAGAATCGTGCGAAGCAAAGATATTTCAGAATGGAAAAGAATGTAATCTTGTGTTGGATGGCTTGAGGAAACCATAAAAGCACTGTAAAACAAAAAGGAGAAAGATATTGCTGTTCTTGTAACAACTTTTACCTTATTGAATCCCTCTAGGTCACATTCAGTCTTTCATTCAGTAGTAGAACTATTTCTTCTGTTGGGTTGGTCACTGAGGCACAATGAAGAGAAATGGACATATTATAAGGAAAAGTGATGGGCCACAGATGGGGTAGAAGAGTGATGTAATCATGAAAGACACTGAAAATATATTCATTTTTAACAGCCCAATTTGAGGAACACAAGTTTTCAGTGATCTTTTTCTTCTCATTGAAAATTCAGATGGAGAAGAAAAGAATTCATATTTGTTGCTTACAGATGTTTTTGCATTTTATTCTTTTTTAAAAATTATTTTATTATTCTAATTTTATGTGTATGAGTGCACATAGGTAGATTCACCCATGCTGTGCATGCAGTTCCCAAGGGTGTCAGAAAAGGGCGTCACATACCTTGAAACTGGAGTTACACATAGTTGTTAACCACCATGTAGATGATGGTAATTGAACCCTGGTCCTCTGCAAGAGCAGACAGTGCTCTTAACCTCTGAGCTACCTCTCCAACCCCACATTTTATTTGTATAGTAAGCCTATAATGAAAACACTATTCTAAATTTTCAAAGAGAAAAACTGAATTTCAGAGACTTAGCCTATTCTAATGAACAAAAGGACAATGCTCACTGAAACACATCTGGTTTTTATTTTTAGTTTTTGGTTTTGCAAAAATGTGAAATACAGAAAGCTAGAATAATCACAGCAATTGAACTCAGATCATCATGGTAGGTGAGGTGCGGTGAAATTTACGTTGTAAAGGCTCTTGAGCAGGAACACAGAGAGAGCCAACGTACAGGCGCATCCTTGACCTGACCACCTTAGTACACACCAGCTCTCTCACTCAGCCTCGTGTCAATCACATACAGTGCATGGACAGGGGATGGGGAAGGTGTTTGCCACTGGCTGCTGTACTTCCCCCACCCGCGATTCAGAGCCAGTTCCTCTCTGAGTTCTCCTCCCATTTCTTTCTTATGTGCCCCTCTGTCCCAACATAATCTCTGTTGTTCTTACACAAAGATGGTTTCCTCCTGCCTGAAGACTAGCTTTCTCTAAAACTGTGTCCTCTAAAGCTCCCATGGCTCACTCATAAGTTTATTCCATGTTTCCATTCTAATGCTCCCTTGTCTCTGAGGCCATAGTTGGACCATATGTATAATCATGTATAGTACATAACCATATGTAATGTAATATGCATATGTATACACTCCCTCACCCCTATGATCTCACCCAGCTTTCTCCCGAAACCTCTTACCGTATCTCCCTTAAGAGACTCTTGTTCTCTAACTTTTTCCTTCCTCACTCCCCCCTCACGCTTATCCAGTGCTTCTTTCTTTCTTTGGCCATCATCATCATCATCATCATCATCATCATCATCATCATCATCACTGTTTTCATCATTTGTCTTCCCTCCCTAGAATATGGCACATTCAAAGGCAGGGACTCTGTCTTGTTTTCTCTTCCTTTACCCAGATGCTGGTCATAATTCAAAACGTGTTTGTTGAATAATGAAAAACTAGAAGACTGTACTTGTCCCTTTCTGTGCAAGTCTTGTCTGGCAGAGCAGTGACATACTTGACCTTTGACATGATGCAAACACAAGGCTTCATACCATTTCCATGTGAGGGTTGCATCTGTTCTCCCAGATGTGACCAACCCTACTTAAATCCACTCTGTAGATTATTTAAATTACTATAATTATTTTTAAAAATATATCTTTTATTTTTTTATGCATATGTGTCTATGTGAGTTTGTGTAAGTGCCCATGGAGGCAAGATGGACATACAATCTGTTGTACAAGCCACTTGATGTGAGTGTTCGGAATCAAAACCAAAGTCTTCTGCAAGAACAGCAAGATTTTTAACTTTTGAGCCATCTCTCCAGCCCCAAATTATTATGACTTCTATATAAGAATATGTGAAATAAGTGTTTTTACACAGATATCTGTTAAACATAAAATTGCAGTTAATTCTTCATGCTTCAACTATTGATTTTACTGGTTATCCCTGCATGCCATTCAAATTGAACAGAAGGTTTTATTTTTTCATCATAACATATATCATGCACACAGAAGAAAGGGTGCAGCATGTGCACAGTGGGGAACATTTTTAAAATGAGTTTCTATAATCTAGGTTAAGCAGTGAAATGTCAGTGCCCTAAAAGAGCTCCCCAGAAGCACAGCTTCTCAATTCCAACTGTGCATGTTCTTGGGAGACGTATCCATTCCGAAAGATTTTTAGAAAATCCTTTCTTTGCATTTTATGCTTCCATCTTCTCTGTAAGAAATGCATTGTTGTCAATTTTACACAGATGATCATAGATTATTTATTGTTTTGTGTCTGATCTTTGCTGCTTCTTATGTTCATGAAACAGGGAATCTGGAATGATGCTTTTATTAGATTACTTGGAATGTGCATGCAAGAAAAACTAAAAACAGAATCTGGAGAATCTGAAAATCTCAAGACTTACCGCTTCAGTTTCATAAGGCTTTCTGTCCTCAAATGTTCCCCAAATATTTAACACTCCAAACCTTCATATAAACTGCTTTTGGGCTCACCGGGAGAGGCAGACACACTCAAACACCCACCCTTGTGTAAAGGCTGACAGCACACATTTGAAAAGTGATACACACATACATTGTAAGAGAGGAAGTTATGGTTTGGGGCATCAGATGTGCATGAGAAGAAAGTCACAAGTATGTACTGAAAGCCTCAAAAACATGAAAAGCAGGACAACATGCTGCCTCTATTACATTAATTAATTAGTTAATTATTGTGTGTGACCTGCTCCTCATACAGTGTTGAAAGCACGACAATAATTTGCTTGTTTTTATTACTGTAGAACATTCATAAATATATCAAAGTGTGTGTTGTCTCTTGCTCGATGGGCATCGGGATTCTGGTCAATAAATATCAAGAATATTCTTGTATGTGCTTCCAGAGAAAGAGTTTCTCTATGAAATGTACTCTAGAATGGAATTACCACTTCCGAGGGTATATGCTGGGTCTCTTTAGTTGGTCAGTAATGCTAAATTACCAGGAAACTTGAATGCAACCCCCTCCACACACTCAAAAAACAAAGTGCACCAGAAAAACCAATAGATCACACAAAGCCTGCTCCACATACTTCACCAAGGGAAACAGAGCCAGGTCCAAGACCTAGCAGCATCTCAGGAAGACTCATATGAGTCTTTTGTAGATGGTTTTAACATGGGTGTTTTAACTTAAAGAATTCATTGTTATTGGAAAACATCTCTAGGGAAATGTTAGGGGTGGTGGATATGGTGAATGGATTGTTTCATAAAGATCTTGATTCAGGTTGGAGCTGAAAATCATATGTTCTTTTAATGATTGTTCTATAAAACTACATTGTGTCTGTTTACAATATGATTTTTTTTTCTGGGCTCTAAATTCTTTCTCTTTATTCATCCATGACCTAGTACAATTCTGTTTTACCCCCATTCCGTAAGGTAAAATTTCCTTTCACACAATTCTCCCATCAAATTCTGCTTTTAGGAATATCTAGATAACACAAGAAGCTGATTACGCTGGACACTGTTAGTTGCAGAGAATAGAGTAGATACTGCAAAAATCATTAATGCCTTCATGGAGCCCAGAGAATGAAAAGGAGAGACATATGTGAAAATTTACCTTGTCCAAGCCTTTTTAAGACTTGAAGGAACAGCAAAGAAAGTCATGGCATATAGAGGGGCTGAGATTCCCACCTAAGTTGCTTGGGAAAGTTTTCTGAAAAGTTATTATAAAGAGCATATAAGAAGCTTCTAGATAAATAGGGAGAAGGAAAGAAGTGAAGTCAAGAAATTCATGTGACTAAGCCCTTTGAATGAAAGAAAAGCAGTTTTTTCTAACTAATGGTAGAAACCTGTGTGCCTGGAGACCTGAGTAGGTGTTGCGATTTGAGTCCCACTGAGGAGCTGGGTTGCGGTGAACTGATGCGATAGAACCACAGCTACACACGAGCTTCAACTCAAACCAATTCCTCCACACACTTTATGGAATTAGAGGGATTAAGTTTTGTATCGATATGTAAGAACAAAGTTCAAGAACAGGACAATACCAAAGGAAAACTTGATAGGGGAACGGAGGTACATGAGAAGAAATCTTCCTTTAGGAAACGAGAACAACATCGTATTTGCTTGTACACAGATGAATAAAAAGGAGGAGAAGTAGAATTTAGAGCGCAGGGAAAAAAGCTCACACGTACATGGAAACTAGATATAGGTTTATGACTAATCATTGAGGGAGGAGGAAGGTCTTAGCTCATGTATATCACATAGTTTATGAATGAAAGCAATTTCCAAGACAGTATGAAAAGACCCCCAAAAATCAGAGATGGGAGTTTGCAAATCAATACTCACATCCTTTACAATAGATAATGATGACTGATTTACTGATTTCCATTTGACAGTAAACAGTGTCCGACAGTAACACAGATAATTGGGCCAGTGGTCTGGCAGTGATTGAATAAAAACATGAGGAGAGTGTGGATCAAGGAAGTCCTGGGCAAAAGAGTGTTTGTTTCTAAAGTCTTGAATTTTGACTTAAAATTAATTTTTATATAGTGATAAAGAACTTGTTAGGATTCTCTTAGTTTATCTCACAATATTTTTTTTCTTTTTTTTTGAGACATGGTCTCCCTGTTGCTCTGGCTGGCCTAGAACTTACTATATAGATTAGGTTGACCTTGATCTCACAGAGATCTACCTGCCTCTACTTCCTGGATGCTGGGATTAAGAGCACGAGCCACCACATCTGACCATCTCACAGTATTCTTTGTGTTTAAAAACTGTAGAGTTAAAAAAAAATTTTATAAAAACTTTACAGTTACGAATTATGTCAGGCACAGTGGCATACCCCTTTATCTATCTATCTATCTATCTATCTATCTATCTATCTATCTATCTATCATCATCATCATCTATATCTATCATTCTATCTATCATCTATCTATCTATCATCTATCTATCTATTATTCATCTATATATCTATCAATCAATCAATCAATCTATCTATCTATCTATCATCTTTCTTTTATCTATCAATCATCTATCTTCTTTCTTTCTCTATCCATCCATCCATTTATCCATCTATCTACCTGTCAGTCTCTCTATTCCATTTCTGATATTTTGAAGCAAGCAGGAAAATTGTCTTAATGTTAGTTTACCCTCCAGGATCTGTGACTTCATTTACTATAGTTCCCTGTCTCTATAGCAACTTGAAACGAATGGTTCAAGTTCACTGACATTAAATAACCATGTTTGGCTGTAAGACAACATAGATAATGTATGAGTAATATTATATTCTAACAGAGGCACATCTTACATGGTTGCCATGTCACCTTTGTATCTGAGACTAGGCATTTGATGACAGTGAAGAAAACATGTTGACCTCTCATACATTTATGTTCCCCATGTTTCCAGAAAGTTCTGTCTGTAGTACTGTAGCTCCATCATAGTCATACGCTAGACTTTCCATTATCATAGTCATGAAAGATAAGGTTTTTCTGCAATAAACAAAAGAATTTCAAAGTCTCAGTTGCTTAAAGTGACAAAGTATTTTCACGTTTTCAAAGTTGCAGTTTCCTCTCTATGATGCTAAGGGAATATATTATTAAATCCGACCTGGGAAAGCCAAGAAGCCAAGATGCTGGTTAAACTTTGTACTAATTACTTAATCAAGTGGGTCTCCCTTTTATAATCAGAAACTGCTGTAATAAAGTGAAGTTAAATAAAAGGCTCTCACCCATCACTCATATTCATTATTATAGGTGATTATAAGTATCTTATAGGTATAAAAGCAAAATATTTCTCGTGAATGACTTTTCCAGAACTGTTTTGATTCCAAAAGAAAAATATGCAATTAAATCCTTTTTATGTTAGATTGTTATGTTAGATTGAATATACTGGTTTAAAACAAAGCCTTTAAAATTGGGCAGCAAGATGCTGTAAATAATTTTTCAGACTATTTTTTGTATCTTTGAACAGACTTTCTAAAAGGTAGCTGCAAGCAAAGAATTTGTGAGTATGTCTAGAAAAACAAACAGCATTACAGTGCAATACGCTTCTAATCTTTGGCTATAGGGTAATGCTACACGTGAAATAATTCGATCTCTTATTTAGCCTACAATGTGTGTAATATCATTCTCTTACTACAGAAATGTTGTCTGAAGGAGGTAAACTGTCTGGAAGTAGATTATATATCTATTCTGTGAAATGAATCTTTATTCTTCCATACATAATTTTCACAAAGTACAGCCTAGTAACGTTGGCATTGTTCCTTTGCATATGTCAGTATATCATGCAATAGCTGACAAATGCCAAGTATTAATTTATATAAAATGTTCATTAAAATCTTCAAAATGTTATGCTGAACTACTTTGTTATTCAAGACAAAAACTGGTACTTGAATTCACTACATTTCTCATTTATGTGATGTTACACTTGACAAAAGCAGATTGAGGAGGCAAGGATTCATTTGTCTCATATTTCTGTGTCACACAGTCCACCTCAGTGTGGAAGGCATGGTGGTGGGAGCCGGAGTCAGCTGGTTACATGGTTCACACCCAGGAAGCAGAGCAAATGAGCTTAGCTCACTTTCTCCTTGTTATTTGAACCCCAAGCCCAGGGAACGGTGCCTCCCACATTTAAGGCGAGTCTTCCCTGTTCACTTAACTACTCTAGGTTATCCCTTATAGAAATACTGAAAGGCTAGTCTCATCTGGATAATCCTCCCCAGGAGTGCTGGAGTCCTCACGCTAGGCAGTTCAAGATCCTGCCCAGTGGACAGTCAATATTAAATCAAAATGCTTAACTTTATTTTGAATTCAAATGTCAACTTTTCTTTATATTATTTTTAAAAGTTTTTATTGCAGTTTTGTACATTTCATATAACAGTTCTTTAATTAAATTTAGATCCCCTGCCCCATCCATGCCCCCTGTTCCCCCACCGGACCTCATGTATTCTGCCATACATGTTAAGTCTTATCCAGTCAAGCATTTGTACCCAGATGACCTTCGGCACAAATTCATCCACTGGAGTCTAGTCAGCCTGTCTAGAGATCATTGGTAAGGCTACTCTCCCTCACCCAGTAGTGGTCAGTCTCCTTAGTTCCCAGACTAGGGCTGACCTGCCACCCATTTCCCTCGCTCCACTCTGATCCCTTGTCTGATTGAGTTGGCGTGGGTCCTGTGCTCAATGCCACCATTGCTGCAAGTTCACATGTCCAAGCTTCCAGTGGCCTGAAAGCCTCTGCTTCCCTGTGTTCACGGACCAACCCTGGCTCTTATGATCTTTCCATGCCCTTTTCTGGAATGGTCCCTGAGCTGTGGGTGGAAAAGGTTTGATGTAGGAGTCCTATCTAGGGATTCTGCAGTTTCTTGTTCTTTAAAATTAATCTGTTGTGTCCTTTGGTCCAATATTAACTTTTCATAGGAACTACTGAAAAGTAAGAAAAAAGCAACCCCATGCAACCATTGCAACGGAGGGACTTTCTCAGGAGCCTAAAGAGATGGGTGAGTGGTTAAGAGCACTGGTTGTTCTTGCAGAGGACCTGGGTTCAAATCCCAACACCTTTCTTTAGAGAAATGATTCATCTTTGAAAAGTAAATTTTATGCTAAGTGACGGCCATGTGTACCAGCTTACTGTCGCACTTCAGAATTCTTCCACGTTAACTATAGATGCCCACTGCTTCCCTTTATCCTATCACTGATACATTCAGATTGCTCAATTCTCCCGTTGTTTTTTTAAATTTTTCATTAGCTTACATCGATTGTGCTAAGGAGACTTGTTATTACATGCCCATGCATGCATAAAATATACTCGGATCATTCCCAACCGGCCATTCTTTCTTATCCTCTTCCCAAACCCCCTTTTTCTTTTTTCCCCTTCCAAATCCCTAGCATGATCAAATTCGTACTAAATGATTGTTGACTATATGATTAGCTGTTTATATGCTATAACCTTCAAGATCATCTTCAGAGGATTGGAGAGTGTAACCACAAATGGATTAAGATCTAATGGACAGCTTTGTTTAATATATTTTTGACTTCAGCTCCAACCGACACACAGGTCTCTGGGAAGCACAGTAATCCAGGTGATATTTGTGAAATTCCTTGCACCCGGAGCCCTCTGTAAATGTAAGATGGCGTGAGACAGGCTTTTGCAGCACTTAGATCAGTGTCCGCAGAGGGCTGTTGACAGTTACTATGGCATCGTGGCAGAAAGGAAGTCTCTAGCCGGCAGCTCTCATTTCTTGTGCTTGTTAGCACTCTGTATTTATTGTCTATGGATTTCCCTCCGAGCAATCAGAGGCAAAGCAATTACTTTACAAACGCTGATTTGGTCCAGATCTGCTGTAACCCCAGAGAGCTTTGCAGTATCAGTCAGGACAAAGCAGTGAGCACTACAGCCAAGCCTTGTCTTCCCTTTCCCATGCTAGCTTCTCATATTCTAGTTCAGCCGACTAGATACTGAATATTTTTGCTTTCAGCACTTTTCAGAAAGATAGCACAGTGGAATCCTGGCGCAGTGGGGAAACTAGCCATGGGCACTTATAGCAGGCTGTGCTTTTTATTCACAGCACTGTTGCTACAGAATGAGTGGTAGTTCCTCTCTTTTAAACTATTTTTCCTCATCTATAAGGAATGGATATAAAATACAGAGAGGCAATATTCTTTGGGGAAAGACTCATTAGCTAATTAAATAAAGCATCATGACGTAACTGTGTAAAAGTTTGTAGCACTGGAGCTGGTTCAGTGGTTAAGAATACTGGATGCTCTTACAGAGGACCTGGGTTCAGTTCCCAGCACTCACATGGTGGCTAACAACCATCTATAACTCTGGGGGATCCAATGCCCTCTTCTGGCCTCCCTGGGCACCCGCACACATGTGACATGCACACATACACTCAGGCACACACACTTTTTTTTTTTTTTTTTTTTTGGTCTTTTTGAGACAAGGGTCTCCCTGTAGCCCCAGCTGTCCTGGAACTCACTATGTAGACCAGGCTGGACTTGAACTCACAGAGATCCACCTGCCTCTGCCTCCTGACTGCTGGGATTAAAGGTGTGTGCCACCATGCCCGGCTGCCCACTATATGAAATATTGTTATGAGCTGGATATGATTCATATTGAAATATACAAACTAAGAATTTTGAACCAAAGTATTTTTATTGGAAATAATTCAAATGAGGCATTCTGAAATTCAGATAATTTTCTTTGCTTTCTTCAGTATTCCATTTCTTATTGGATTATGAAGAAAATATTACTTCTGAATGTGTGCCAATATCTTATGTATTTTAGACTTGTAGTCTTTGCCAGCAAATGCTTCCACACAGAATATTGTTTTCCACTGGCTCTTTTAATTTTGGTCCATAATATCTAGTCCTATTCATGTGTTTTCTGGAGAACGTTCCTTAGATCCTAAACTTTCTACTTCAGAAACATCATCACTGAGCCTTAATTCATCATAAAAGCAGTTCAACTGAGAGAAAATGGGAAAATATCCATTTCCTCTAATAAACTCAAACTCTAAAAAATAACAAATTTAAGCTTTATTTTTATAAAAGAAAGAATCAAATATTTTACCCCAGTCTCTTTTTCTCCTCCATATCTTTAGCTGTCCCTGTTGGAAACTAGGTACACATATTTAATTCTGCAATAAAACGTTAAATGTTTTTAATGTTGGAGAACACAGCTGAGTGGCCAAAGGCAGTCACCATTGGCTACAGAACTAATTCTGTTGGCAGAGGCTCGATTCTTATTGTTTGTATATAATTACTGAGTTGGACGCCTGTGAGGACAAGATAATTTATAAAATTATATGCAGATGGACCACAACTACAGATCTGGCCTCAGAAATTTGTTTTTAGTATTTAACTGACTGTACTCTAGCATAAACGCCTCAACCCAATACTGATTCATTTCCTTTATGATAATGATAGTATTATGAAAAAAAGTCTGACAGAAACCATGAAATGTTCTATTTCTAGTTCAGAGGAGGGCTCAGACTCCACTGGCCTCATCAAACCACTGGTGGAAACATTATTTTTCTGTGATTCCTGCCAAGGCCTCAACTGAATATATTGTGGGTGTGTTAGTCTGAATGGAATGTTTCTACAAAATATCACAGAATGGGGCTTCAACAATAGAAACTGGCATCCTTGTAGCTCTGGAGACGGGATGCCTAAGATCGAGGGGCACAGAGAACTGAAGTCTGAGGAACGCCCTCCCCTTAGGAACTGGAAAACAGGTTGCAGAAACAGATGGAAAGGTCGGGTATCTTCTCTTATAAAATCACTAATCTGGGGCTGGAGAGATGGCTCAACGGTTAAGAGCACTGACTGCTCCTGCAGAGGACCCAGGTTCAATTCCCTGCACCCACATGGCGGCTACAAACCATCCTTAACTTCAGTTCCAGGGGAATCTGAAGCCCTCTTCTGACCTCCACGGCATTGCATGACATGGGTGCAATCACATACATGCAGGCAATACACTCATACATATAAAATAAAAATAATAAAAAGATAAAATAAAATCACTAATCCACCAAATCAAGGTTCCATCCTTATGATGCCATTTAATTTTAATTCCTTTCCTGTAAGCCTCATCTGGTACTATAGACATGCTTGGCAGAAAAGGGTATCAGCACCTGAATTTTGGAAGAAAATAAAACCTTACTTTGTCCTAGTGCTTGCTAACATATTTTAGAGATATTTGCTGTGTAGATCAAGACATGAGTTTTATATATTTAACTCCAAAATAAAAATTAAAGCTCTTTCAATGTAATTTGGTACAGTTACTTTGGGAATTAGTTTTTCAGTTTCCATAAAAGTTGTCTTGTCCATCAACCCAGCAGTTCGACTCCTAAGAATCCATGTAAGAAAAATGAGAGCTATGTCCACAGAAATATGGACATAGTCCCCAAACTATGTCCAAATGTTCAAAGGATCATTATTCAAACTATCTATCTATCTATCTATCTATCTATCTATCTATCTATCTATCTATATAAATTAACGAAGATTTCCTTATTCATAAATGACAAAATGTGATATATTCATCGAATTTAGAAGTGAACTATAATTTAAAGTTATGATCTGTTGATCTGTGCTTGAGTGTAAATGAACTTCAGGAACATTGTACTAAGTAAAGGAAGTCAGACACACAGGCTGCTTCTAGATTGTACTGTCCTAACCGAAAACATAAATTTATAGCTACAGAAAGCAGAGGTGACCTAGTACGGGACTTAGAACCTGAGAGACTTGTACAGGAATGCTTCCAAAGGCAACCAAGGAGACTTGAGGAGGTAGTGGAAATATAGAACTTATGATGGGTTTCAGGAAAACCTGAGTTACACAGTGCGTTCCAATCAGCCTAGGCTACAAAGAGTTGTCTGTTCAAAAAATCAGAAAAGCAAACCAACATAGCCAAACAGAAAGTCCAGCATAGAACTACATACCTGAAATGGGTAAAATTTATGAGATATGAACATTACCTCAAAAACTTGTTGAAAATTAAGGCCCCTGACTGAAAATTAAGGACTGCTGTGTGAGATGGCTCAGCAGATAAAGGTGTTTACTCAAAGCCTGATAACCTGAGTCAAGACAGACCCACATGGTGGGAACAGAACTGAGTCCCACAAGTTCTCTTCTGACTTAGGAGCATTTACCACAGCACATCTGTCATAAAGAAGTTTTTAATGGCCTGGTATGGTTGGTACATCTTTAATCCCAATGCTGAGAGGGTAGAGGCAGACAGAGCTCTCTAAGATGGAGGCTAACCTTGTCTACATTACAGTGAGTTACAGTGCAGTTGTGACTACAGGGAGACCCTGTCTCAAAAAGACAAAAAAGGAAAAGAAAAGAAAACTGCATTATGTAAAATGTGTCCCTAAATCATTTCAGTAATATTCAGTTAGAGTCTTCATAATCGCTGCCTATTTTCTCTTCTAATGGGCTATGACTGTCCTATTTCCCTTCTCTTCTCAGAGGATTCCTTTGCACTCATTCATCCTCTGGGATGCTTCTCTCATTTGCTCAAGCTTAAATTCCTTAGCGGTTCTTTATGTGACATGTCTCTTCTTACCCTCCCCCTTCCTTCTGTCCTCTCATTTGCTCTCCCCTCCTTCCCCTCCATTCCCCTTCTTTTCTTGGTAAAGATTCTTGACATCCTAATCACTTACTGATGTCCTAGAAAAAGAAACCTAATGAGTCAGAGAGTCCAGGCCTGATGGATGTATCTCAAACTTCCAGGCTATTCAAGTTCAAAAATCTGTGGATCAAACCTTGGCTCAGTTTCTCGCTGCCTGTGAGTGAAGTTTCCTGTTTCATAACTTTTCTGAACTCCTCCTCTCTAAAATATAGGTGACATCAAGATTATTAGTAGAAGCTTTAATGCAATATCTGTACCATTGCCGATATTATATTGAGTAAGAAGTGTGTTATTTCCTGAAAAATGCCAGTGTACTCCTTTAAATTTCTCTGATGGTTGCACAATTCATGTATTTCATTAGCTTAAATTTACACTGCCTTGAACTTAGTGGAATTTCGTTCTAAAATTGAAGAGCATTGACTCATTGACAAAAGACAGGGCCCACAGAAAAACTGTCATTTGAGTATGAGAGGTACACCCAGTAGCGTTGTAAGGGCACTATAGCAAGGCAGTTCATGTCCACTATTTGTGGCAAGATTTAAGGCTTTGTATTCAAGGTTATGAACTTGAACGGACATATAGCATTTAATGATTAAATGATACAATCTACAAGCCTGAGCCTTTGTGCAACCTGACTGGTTGATTTCACTCTAATTCATCCTAGAGAGGCTTTTATCACAGCTAATCCAGAGAAAAAGAGCTGAGAGAGTTCGTATTATTTAAAGATAGGACAGCAAAGTCACTTGGGATTTACAGGAAGAAGCTAACGAAACAGGAATACCAATATCCCTGAGAGTTTATACAAGATTTCCGCTCCAACCCAGATTTTCAAGGTATGAATCTGTTTTCTCTTCAGTGGGACAGGCTCCCCTTGACACATCGAAAGATTTGCTATCCACTTCTTAACATTGTGTCAAGGATTTGTAATATGTGCAAGATTCTGTTTAGCTCAGGTTTAGGGTTTCACAATATTCAATGGAAATCCTCTAACAATGGAAAGCTCATGTACATGACTCTGAGAACAGAGCATGTGGCTGTGTTTTTGTTCCACAAGTTTGTATACGCCTTGCACAAAGCAAAACAGATAGAAACAATAGCGACACTTGCCCTTTAGGAATAAAAGCTCCTGCCTGGGTTTTGACTATTGTGCTTGCTTTTCCACCGTGGCTTCAGTTCTATTTTAGTTCAAGGCCCGTGAGAGAAACAGTGAGACAGACAGCATGCCTCACATTTTAGTGTGAGGTCAGCTTGTTTGTCTTTAAAAAGTACAGTTTTCCAGTAATAAAATGAAGAAAATTACGTGACTTCTCTTCTTCGTATGGACAATTTTTGAAGCATTAACTAGTTAGAATGACTTCCCACTGTCAGGAGCAAAAAGTCTAGTTCCTCTAATATCTAATATGGGGGAAACAATGAAGAATAAAATACATGTTAGAATGAATTGGTTTTATTTTGCTATAAGCCTTCATCCTTTTACTGGAGCGGCAAATATAAGTCCATTCTTCTGTGGGGAACTCTTCTGATATCCATCAACCTCAGAGAAGTCCCCTTTCCAGAACTTCCACTGAGCCACACTCATTTTGTTTCCTGCACCCCTACTGCCAATCTCAACTTTTCACAAAGCAAAATGAAAATTACAAGAGAACGAAAGCAAACCAGGGAAGAAGGTATAGCTCAGAGGCATGCTTGCTTAGCAAGTGCTCGGTCCTAGAGTTCCATCTTTATCACAGAAGAAAACCAAAGCAGAAAGACATATCCTTAGTGGGATAGCTGTGTAAAGGCAGATTTTATAGATAACGACTGTAGTATTCTGTACGCCTTGTATTGGTAAACTGCCATGTGATAGTTGCGCTCACTGAGAAACTGGATCTGGAAATGGGGTTTTCAACCCTCTATCCCTCATGTTTTTAGACCCAAGCATGTTTGACTCAAAGCACCCTCCAAGGCCCTTTTTCTGGGGATGGACTGACTCCTCAAACTGCGAAACAACAAGGACAAAAAACAACAAATAGCCCAAGAGTAAAATATCATGTCCTTGAAAACAGAGGTAAACCATCTCCAATGGAGGTTACTGTTGTTTATCCTGTGATATAAAAATGCCCCTGGTGTGAAAGAGAAGCTGAAAGTTCAGTCATGGGAATCTCAGCTATGGAGAGAAAGCTCAGTTTTGAACTTGAGTTGACAGCGTGAAATCCCCCCAGTCTGTTTCTGTTGGATGTTCTGAGTGCTTGATTTAATGATGTTATTTCTATCTATAGCTCTGTGCTCTTTTATTTGGAAGCCTCACTCAAGGGGACACTCTGCTCTGTCTGGGACTCTGAAGGTTTTAAATTTACTTCCTCAGTGAGTCTTTGCTGGGTGTTTTGAACATCCAATTGGATCATATTTTGCCTCTCTGTTTATCATCTATCTATAATTTGCTATTTATTTTTAAACTTTGGTTTTCTATAAGCTTAATAAACTCAGTTATTCAGAAAAATGTAATTATTATAGATAATTCTCAGGACCATACAGAACAGTGAATGATACCATTCCCATGGAATTTAAAGACCACACAGTGAGAGAGACTACACAGTGAGAGTAATAGATTGTTCTTATCCTGCACAACAGAAGCATCTTAATTTTCAAAACGTGACCTATAAAAGATCAAGTAAACAACTTTAGAGCTTTGCAAAAGGCCATTATGAGAATTTATACATTTTTTATTACATAGGGAGGATTTTGTTCTGTCTTGTTTTGTTTGGAGACAAGTTCTCTCTATGAAGTTATGGTTGACTTGGAACTCTCTTTGTAGACCAGGCCGTTCTTGACTTCACAGAGATCTGCCTGCCTCTGTCCCCAAAGTGCTGGAATTAAAGACATGTACTACACTGTCACTGGAGTTCTCTCAGGGTCTCTTGAGCAATCAGACAAACTATATAATATATTTTTATGTGAATTTATTATGGTTTATGCCCCCGGGTAGGGAGGGGGTAAATGGGGGAACTTACACAGAGAGAAGCCCTCTTGTGCCAGGGCTCATAGCCTGCCACTTCAGATGCTCCTGTAGCCTGCCCATAGTCTCCATGCATCTTGGTTCGGAAGTCTCGTCTCAGGTGGGTAAATGCCCCCTCTCACATCCAGGGCCATCTTTCTCTCCATGCCCGCTGCCACTGTTCATTCCTCCCAAATCGCAGCCCCCGTCCCAAGATGGCACAGAAAACCCCTCTCCAGTCCATTCTCAGCAGCAGGCCGTTTCCCTTGGAAGAACCAGTCACTTGGGAGACAACCACCCTTAGCTGTGGGGAGGGATATCCTTGAATTTCACTAATGAACTGTTAAGATGATGCAATCGCTCACCTTTGTCCCCTTCAATTTGAAAACAGATCCTCACTAAACGAAGACTTAGTACATGATTGTAAAGAAATGACATATATGATGTATGCGTGCATGCTTTCTTTATTCATGGCAATACACACTTAAACATAGTATATTACTGGACTATCTGTCAGCAATCTTTTTATGAAAGATATTTTCGTATGAGCCACGAGAATCTTAGTCTTGGCTCAAAAGAGCACATGGATTTCTTTTTTTTAATATGCAATCATCCAATCATGATTACACTGTAACCACGCATACCAAAGCTTGTGAGGAAGTTCACAATCAAACTTATGTCAACCTTAACATTGAGAAATAGGTAACTCCCTGGGTCTATTATATATACATATATGTATGTATTAATATGTGTATCTGTATAAAATGTCTTTGTTGTTTGGAATTTACTAAACAATGCAAAAATCATATTTTTTTCATGCTTCTGGGTGTTTCCACCTAAATAATGAAGAACCCAAGATATACTATAGTCTCAGATTGTACAGCCCATACTTTGTGATGGCCGAATGTGTTTTTGGACATCACTACTAGAAACCATTTCACTCACACAAATATTTTTCTCCTAGCCAACAATATGGACTTGTACTCCAGAGTTAAATATTAGCAAACAATGACTGTGCAGTTGTGCTTTAAAAATATTTTTAATTATGTGTATGCATTTTTGTGTATGTGTGCATCATTGTAGGTATCCAAAAAGGTCAGAGGCATCAGATTCCCATGGAGCTGGAGTTAAATGTGGTTGTGAACCCCCAGCATAGGCGCCAGGAAGCGAACTTGGGTCCTTTGCTGCAACATGCCTTTGGCCCTCTGTACTCTTGGTATTGAGCTGCTATGGATTATTTCAAAGTGTCAGATGTAGTCACGAACCCCCAGCATAGGTGCCAGGAAGCGAACTTGGGTCCTTTGCTGCAACATGCCTTTGGCCCTCTACTCTTGGTATTGAGCTGCTATGGATTATTTCAAAGTGTCAGATGTAGTCATTAGGTTACTATCCTATTATTTATTTAAGATCTTATTTTTTAGTTATAAGTATATGTACGTCTGTGTGTGGGTTTGTGCACTTGAATGAAGTGTCCAAAATGGACAGAGAGGGAATCAGATATTTGGAGATGGCATTGGGGAGGTTGTGGGCTGCCCAGTGTGGGTACAGATGGTTGTGAGCCACTTGATTTGAGAGCTGGGAACCAAACCTGGGTCCTCTCAAGAATGGTAAGCACTTCTAACTGTTGAACCATCTCTAGTGCTACAGAGAACAGTTATCATTCTATTGTTAAGATATTTATCTAGCTTACCGAAGGAAGATGTTAAAACAAACTGACAGAATTTTATCTCAACATAGTAAAGTTTCTGCTGTTTACAGAGGGCACGACAAAAAGAGAAACTGACAGTGAGAAAGGAATCCTCATTTTACTGCTTTAATAAAGGCCTCAGAATGTTTTTCTTTAAAGTGTTACCAGGATATAGTCATGACCAAGGAACTCGCCTCCTATGTGTGTGGGAAGGGCCTTTCACTTATTCTCTGAAGATAGAGGTTGTGGTTGTTCAGGGGAAAGTGACTGATCATAAATAGGTCATCAGTATAGATTACGTAAATACTCTTTTTAGTTGGACGGCTATATTGAATGAAATTAGCTTTTTATCATGTATTTCTTGTGTGCTTTTCACTCATGCTGCGGTTGCTATGGACTATGCAATTCCAAGGCAGTGGTCGCTATGGCTTATGCAACCCAAATGACAGTGTCCACATGTAATCTCTTTGGGTTCTCGGACAGTTTCTTCAAATGTAGTTCATTATTCTACAGCAAAAATTTCATTTCTGCCTTGAGGGAGTGTAATATCACGGGCTTGTTTGCTGGTCATGAAAAACAACATAGTGTTTTTTAGGATAAATCTCTGGTGTTAACTGCTGTTCATCTGGTAAATTTTAGATTGTGGTTACTAGAATTGGGAAAGGTAGAAAAACTTAGTAGCATAATGAGCAAGAAATGGAAACAGGATAGAATTTGACTAGGGTATTATCCTTCGAAAACATGAAACAACATAGAATGAAAAGTTATCAAACTTCAGAAATGCTTACTTTATATTTGGTTGAGTTACATATTATTTTCAGTTTACAAAAATTTTTAAAGTATGTATACGCATGCGTGCACACACGCGTACGCACACGCACACACACGCACAAGTACATTTGCTAAATTCTGGATTTGCAGTGTGGAGGCTAAAGAATGTGGGTGTTAAACTTCTGGATACACCTGATCTTCAATTCCAAGTCCTGTATAAACGTGCCACACAGGGAAATTTCTCTGTCAAACTCTTTGTTGCTTCTTCTATAAATTGATTATAACAGTAGCAACAAATTGGCTTGTTTTGAGAATACTATGTCTTATATACAGTAAAGCTTAATAAATATTATAGTTATATATTTATTGTCAATTATCAGAGACTTTGATGTTTTGTCTTCTCCAAAAATTAATTATAAATACAAAGTGATCTGTGGGAACGTTAATGATGCCAGTGGTTACAGCAACAATTTTCCTATTGGTTCATCAGATCCATCAGAATTTTAAGGACAATTCAAATATTTTTTATGAATTAGGTTTGTTTTTTGACAATTTCAAACATGTATGTATTTCACACCCACCATCTCATCTTTCAATTACATCCTTAATTTTTATTTAGAATATTAAATTCAGATCATCTCATAACTGCAGTTACTATAGCAGAGCACTCTGTAAAGTGTTCAATTTTCGTTAGTCATTAACAGCCGCAGTGCTATCTTGTACTTCTTCAAATTTCTAGGACTCTGTGCTTGCTTTCTAGCTATTGAAATGTTGAATCACTGAAGAGCAAACAGAATGAACATCACCAGGTCTCACTAATAAATTCAATATTTTGCAATTTATAAAAGCAAACATTCTACTTTGTAGAATTGATTTGATTAAATTCAGTATTTTACTACTAAGGTCTTTCTTAGGTGGTTCAATCTTATTCTTAGAAATAAATTAGATTAACTCATCGTTTTGCAATTTCGTCTGATCTAGAGATTGCTGCATCACACCCAGCTACTAGGACAAACATGAAGTGGGTGTCTGTGCATTTCACGGGGGTCCTTTGTTTCTAATGCTGTTTAGACATCATGATTGCATGAAACAGAAGTGAGTTTCCACCTCAGTCTTACTGTGACATAACAAAATATCTCAGACTTGGAATTCATAGAATGTAGAAGTGGACTGCTTATACTTCTAGAACCTGGGAAGGACCTAGACCCAGCAGGTTTCATGAGGACCCACTTTGTATTTTGACAGTGGTACCTTCTTTTTTTTAAATTTGTTTTTATTGAATTTTGTGTATTTCATACAAAACATCTCTATCAGTCTTAATCATCTTTATACCCCCTTCCCACTGGTACCTTCCCACAGCCCCCCCCCCCGAATTCATGCAGCCTGTCATTTGTGTTAAGGCCTATTGTGTCAGTCAGTGTGCCCAGACGTTCCTCAGTGCAAGTCATCTACTGAGGTCTAGTCACGTTATCTAGAGTCCCTCGCTTTAGGAAGATCAGCTCTTTCTCACCCAGCAGTAATCAGCTGCCAATATTTCTTCAGCTAAGATCGGAGCCTGCCATCCATTTCTCCAGTTCTATGCTGGGTTTTTGTCTGCCTGAGTTTGCGTGGGACTGGTGCCTTCATTTTGTCTTCTTTATCTCATAGAAAGGGCAAATAAGCCACCTCTGGTTTCGACAGGGAAACTGACCTGGTTATGTAGGCTCCAACCTTCATAACCCTAAGCCCTTCACCTCCTCACACCATAGAACTGGAAATAAGTTTTAGTGCATCAGTTTTGGAAGAATTCATGCATTAATACCACAACTGCAAAGATGAATTTAAGGTATAATTAATGTCTATTTTTAGATCGAGTCAACACACAATATTAAACCTTTAATGACTGAAAAGATTCACTGTGTTACTGTATTGTTCTCTGCTTTCCAGTGCTTTATATAAATAGAAAAGCTACATCATGCTCGGATATCAGCAGTACAAAGACAGCACTTAGTGTCATATCAACCAAATGAAGAAGAGCATTTCCTTCTGACTTTCTCTCTGAGATCTATCTTTTATCCCAGAGAAAAAAGAGGATTTCCAGGACAGTTAGAAGTGACCATCATTCCCTCTTCATGTTGCTATAAGCTTGAAATAAACTTTCTTTTACCTAAAAAATAAAAATATTCATATTTATTTTCTCAGTTATTATTTCATAATTTTCAAAATATTACTTTTCTGAGAAACTTCAATAATTGTGAAAAGATACTATATTTTTGTCATGAAAAGAATATCATAAGATTAAAGACAAACATCTTAGTTAAAATGTTTTGAAAGTTTGATGAAATGACCAATTACATAGAAACTTCATATAACTGTGATAAGGTCTAATTCTTCTTTTAAATTACAATGACCATGCAATTTGAAACTTTTATATTTACTGAGATAGATTTTTATGCATCTATTTATTTTTATGTTATGTGTAGTACTGTTTTGCTTGTATGTGTTTAAGTGCACCATGTGAGTGAAATGCCCATGGAGGCCAGAATGGGGAGTCACCTCCTGGAGTTGGAGCTATAGACAGTGAACTGCCATGTGGGTGCTGGGAACCAAACCTTTCTTCTGCAAGAGCTGCTAGTTCTCTAAATGGTTGAGGCATTGCTCCAGCCCCAATTTACTGAAATAGTTTCAAACTCTAAAACTTACTCATTTGGTTTGGTGGCATTTCCAATACTGAAAAATACCCAATTTCTAGAAAACGTATGAAAATATGTTCTGTTTTTAAACATCAACACTGGGCCTGGAGAATGTAAGTAGGTAACAAAGTGATATTTGCATGATAGATTTAAAACTATTTGCATTTATTTATATATTTGTGTATTTATTTATTACTGTGTTTTTTGCACAACCTCACACACAGACCACAGTATGCACGTGGAGGTCAGAGGACAGGCTGTGACAGTCTGTGTTTTCCTTTTATCTTGTGGGTTCTGGGGATTAAACTCGGGTCCTCAGACTTGGTGATGAGAGCCCTTACCTGTTGACCTATCTTGTGTGCCTTGTAATAATGCATTTTTGTGGGAGACTGTGCCTCTTGTTGAGACAAAGTTGTTCGCCAGTGTTTAGGAACAATGTCTAACTGGGAGAGATGCAGGTGAGGGTATGGAACTGTGCAGTATCAGCCTAACAACAATAGCAAGAAGGAGACCAGGTATTGTCTAATTTGGAGTAGTTTTCCACTCTTAAACCTGTTATTGTACGTTATGGTAGTTTTTTTAAATTTAATAACCACATGATTGTAGTTTAAGATTTCTTTTTCGAAACTTTCATGCTTTCCAATTGTCTATCTTTGTGAATCTGATATCAACTCACTTGTCCTAAGTGGCCTAGCCCAATGAAGTTTGACGTCTATTTTTTTCTTGACTTCTGATAGTCCAGTGTTGTCTTAGAGTTAGTTTGGTAACATACAAAATTGTCGGATTCACTGGACTGCCTCTTGAAGTTTGCTGCTTTCTTGGAAAGAGAATTTTTTATATTTTGTATATTAATGTGCTGTTGCTTGAAATCAATACTAATATATGTTTCCATTAATAGGTAGCTTTATGCTTTCTGAATCCTTTTCAGACTGTTATAAAAAAGAAAGCTTCATTAAGAATGTCATTTTGAGTCTTGTTTTAATCTCTTTCTGATAGAAGGCATGGAGTAGAGCCTTATTCCTGAATATATAGTTAGATATCTGATAACAGAATACTGCCTAAAATAGTCATATATTCTAGAGGCCCATCCCATATAGCAATAGCTTTGATATTAAAGCAAAATCAATAATGAAACAACCCTTAATTTGAATGAGTGGTCAAAACATATTTATAAATTATAAGCCCTTTCCCCTCATCTTCCCAAGTAAAACCCATAAATTATTACCATATTCACTTTCATTTGTATTAAGTAAAACTAACCTGAAATGAGGAGGAGCCACATAATTACTTATATTTGACTAAGTACCTTGACTTTTTTTCCCTATCAAAATCTACCAGAGGTTTTACCCATCATATCTCCAGCTTAAAGTGATGGTTCTCTCACGAATTCTCTGTGACACAATGAATCTCTCCTTCTTCGTTTCGATGGTCCTTAACTTGTATTTTCATCACTGGGGTAATGTAGTTGACAAGTGTGTATATGAGCCCTGACACATCTCATCGATATATATTGTAGTCAAGGAGAGTAATTTGCCCAAAGATCATAGCCTGCCCAGCAATTTATCTCACACCTGCCCAGGCAGACACAACAGTCTGGCTCATCCATCAAGTCATGATATAAGCCCAGTGGAATCTGAAACTTACAATAAGAAAATGAGATTGAATAATCACAATTGTATCCAAGGTGACATGGAGCAAAATGTTATAAAGCTACATTTTAAAACATTGCTTATAAATATCTAAACAGTCAAATAAATGTGGAAATGGATACCGTTTTCAATGTATTCTTCATATTTAACCTTGTTTTCTTGTGGCTTCAAAAGAACTATGTGTGCATTTCAAGTATGACAATGTCCAAATAAAATTATGGATAAATAATAAAGTTAGAGATAAATATTTTTAAAAATTTATTTGATAGAATCATATTCTTGTTGGAATTTTTGCTAAACACAAAGTAAGGAATATTGCAAGTTGAAACTTACACATTTTTCTGTGTGTCTTATCACAATTAAATGCCAGTACTATAAACTCCGATATTATTATTATTCTGCAAGCATTTTGATATTTAAAAATGTCATGGCTAGGGCTCTGTTTTAGATCCTCAATCACGGAAAAGTAAAGTTTAGTATATTATCCTGTTTTCCAATACTTATTTGTCTCTTTATAAACACTGGAGATAGACAGGTGATAGCATCCTTGTTTTATGAATGAAGAAATTGTAACTTTGGGAAGTTGAGATACTTTTTCACAATAGAAAAACTGCCAAGCAGTACCCAGAATATCATTTACAGCCCTGCAACCTAAGGCTTCCGCTCCCAGTGAAGGACTACGTTGTGTGGCTCTCAGGTTGTCTCAAAGGCCATTGCTCTACAGGATAAGCATGGCAAAGTCCAGAGCTAAAATGAGCCTTGGGAGCAGTGTGCTTTGGGGCTGCAGAGCTGGATGGCTCAGTGGTTAAGCACACTTGCTGCTCTTTCAAAAGTATTGACTTTGGTTCCCGGCACCCTCATAACAGCCTGAACTCTGCACTGACACCCTCCTCCAACATTTGCAGGTACCTGAAGTCATGTGCACACATCGACACACAGACACGCATGCATATACATAATTAAAAGTTAATCTAAAAACAAGCTCATATGCTCAAAGTTTGCCCACACCCAGGTACCAACCTAAGCTGAAAAACTTTTCATCTGAAATTTAAATGGAAAGTGACATAAATAATATGTACCATGAGCCTGCTGAAAGACTTTAGGTTTGTTTTACTCTTCATCCTAGCTTTGTCAATAGCAGATTTGACCCCTGGAACACAGTTCCGCTCCTACTTTTAGTGAATGTGGTATTCTTAAGGATGGATTTGAGCCTGTGTTTGGAACTTTTAACACTTGTCATATGAATTGCCTTTTATAGTACTGCAAGTAAATGGATGCAAGACAAATCTTGTGTTTACACAAGACTTAGGAAATTAAAGTCTCCAGAAAACTGAGGTGAAATTATAAGTATATTATCATTCAATTCTATGTGAACACATTAATACAGTTTTTCTAGTATGGCCAAATTTGGATTTTAGACATGCATAACTCACACAGGGTATGTTTTGGCAACTAAATATGCCAGAGAATACAAAAAATCCTAATTTTCATTTTTTCAAGTTCTCCCTCTGTATAAGAAAATGGTGAACCTTATCTCTACTGGCAAGGTCAAACCATGGTAAGGATCTGAAGGGGTTAAATTTCTGGCTGGAGATACTTCAATCCTGCTTTAACCACAGGTCAAATATTTTAGAAGTATAAAATCTGAGGAAAGATCCACATTGCTAAGTCTTTCCATCTCAGTAGATGTTTTCAAGTATTGCTGTGTGTTTTACTGCCTCTTTGGGTCTGGAGATGACGAGTTGGGGAAGGGGGGCTGTGCAGCCATGATGGAATGGTGGTCTGTTGTTGCAGTGTTTCCTGGAGGAAAGTTTTCAATGATACTGGCATACAGCTATCATAGTATCATAGAGAGTCAATATCCTAACGACCATGCAGACCCTGATGGAGCAGCAGAGGCCACTGGACTGCAAGTGAGGAAATAGATACCTTGGTTTTCTCTTGGCCCTGAGGTCCTTTGGTATCCTTATATACCTAAGCCGAGACATTTTTTTTCTATCAGTTACATGTGATAGAGACACAGAAGGCTGTGGTTTTCCTTCTACAGCCGAGTTTGTCCAAAAGGATCGTTCAGAATATTTGTTCACATTTGGGAATTTGTGTGTGTGTGTGTGTGTGTGTGTGTGTGTGTGTGTGTGTGTGTGTATTTTTTACTACCCTTGAACTTTACCTCAATTTCTATTGAAAGGTAATTTTTACTAATAGACTTACTTATTTGTTGAATGATTCATCAGACATCTGCTACATGCTGGATTTCCCATGCTGCAAAGGGAAAAACTGCAATACCATTGGTTTAATATTGCATTTGTCTTTTATGTGCAATATTGTCATTTCTTTTCAGAGGAATTATGGTATTAGGCAGCAGGTGACCTCTCATTTGAATTTATTATTCTGTTACTCAGAGCAATGGAGAAAACAGATTACTTTCGTCTTATAGCACCCATATTTTTTACAATGATCTTGTATAGCCGCCCAAGTTACTAAAATGTCCTAATATTCCCAAGTCTTGGCCTGCAGAGCTATCAGAAGAAAGCCATTGGATAGTCAACAAGTTTTATGCTGTGGCCAGAGATCTTCTTTATGAGCTATTGTTCACAATATCCTGATAACTTAAAGAAAAGCATTAGAATTTAGCTATATTGCTTCTGGCTTTTACTGTGTTTTCAGAGAATCTTGTTTTTCAAGAACAAAAACGAGAGTGCTTAATAAGCACAGCCATTCTGCATGTGAGTGATTTGGGTCTCGTCTAAGTGGGCACGGGATAAATAGCGGCCATTGTGCAATGCAAGGGCATTAGGGAAAGGAGAGGAAATTATGCTCCAAGTCCTTCTTTTTAGTGTCTATTGTTCGTGTGTGCACATCTTAATAAGATTTCTCTTCCTGCTCATGATTACAATTCCCTTTGCACTAGCTAATTTCTTCTTTCCCGCTTTGCCTTTATAGCAATGTTAGTATTTACACACAAAGTTAGACATGTTTTTACCTTTGATAAAACTACCAGGTTACCTCAGTTTTCCATTTTGACATAATGACCTCAAAGGGCTCGGGTGTAGTGAGAAAACAATTTGTATATTTTTAGTTTGCTATTCTTTTTTTCACATAAAAATCTTGTGACTTGTAACAATCAACATTTGTTAACAGCTTCGATTTAGTTACAGGTTCATTATTTGCCAAGCATGGTATCATGTCTTGTTGCTGTGACAAATTAACCTGATCAGAGTAGCTTAAAGAAAGAGGGTTTATCTTTGGCTCACAGTTCCAAGGTACACTCTATCATGGTGGGGCAGACATGATGGCAGGAGCATGAGGCAGCTGGTCACACTCCATCTGCATCCAGGAAGCAGAGAGAGGAGTACAGGTGCTCAGGTTGCTTTCTCCTTCTTATTCAGTCCAGTAGTTGTGGGGAGGTCATATCTTCAGTTAGCCTCTATGAGAAAACCCCACATTAACATGCCCCAAGATTTGTCTCCAAGGTTATTTGAGATCCTGTAAGGCAGCAATCAATACATCAAAGTCTGTTTTATAGTCATTGTGTTTAGGTTGGTATCATCCTTGTTTAACCAACAGGAAACAGAGGCTTGTGGGTTTCTAGACTGGGAGACTTAAACAGAATTTTAGAGAACGTATAGAACATATTTTCCTGCCACAGCTCATTAGTAGGCATTAAAACTAGAGCAAATATGTTGCCATATATTCCCATATGCTCTCTTCATTCACAAAAGCAATTAAACAAAAGAAAATTGTTTTCTGTGTATATGTAAACACTATTATTTGGGGTTTTACTTATAATTAGGCATATAAATGTAGAGTTCCATTGACTACTGACTTTGAAATTGTATGGAAGGTAACAAGACTGATCTAATCATTTGTGGTTAGAACAGAAAGAATCTAAAATGTCTTTCATGGGAGGCAACAAGTGAATAATTTCTGAAGTGACTCCATCAAAGGCATGAGTCACTGCAATGAATCAGCTTGGCCTGTTGTCTGAAATGCATGGCTTGGTGTGCGGCAATGGCTTCATAATCAATAGCATGAAATGTAATGACAGCAAACACATCCCCAGAGCTCACTATGAACCAGCGCACTACTCAGTTGACACCATTATTTTTTACTATTTTCAACTTTCTGAGGTAAGTCCTCTTATTATCATCTTCGTTTTACAGTTGAAGAAAGGCTGTAGCTGAGAGGTAATTGGTTCAGAATGTAAAGCCCAAAATGACAAAGCTAGAGCAAGTCTCTACAATCTAACTGCCATGTTTATGTTCATAGCTGAATCTGGAGCTACCAATAGTAATTACTTTAAAATAAAGTCAAACTACGTCCATTGACTTCGTGAAGGCTGCACAATAAGGTGTCAGAATAATCAAGTAAGTATAGTTCAATTGAGCTAGAAGTTACTTTTTATTCAAATGAAAATTAACATTTGAATACCATATACACACATTTTTTTTCCCACTAACAAATTTTAGTCCTGCAAGATATATCAGTTTTGTCTAAATGACATAATGGAGAAATGCTTGGCTATTTTTTGACCATCAGCAGTTGACAATTGCCATAAAAATTGCTCAGCACTTTGACAAAAAAAGTTTATTTGCAGACTTTGTTATTTGTGTATGACACACCCAAACACGTTACAAATGAAAAAATTATCCCATTTTCCAAAAATAAGATCAAAGAAAAAAATCAAGTTTTAGCTCTCTCGAAATATATGATTGAATTAGAGGACAATTTTGAATGTTCCTATGTACATATATAAAGTCATTTTGATTTTATGGGCAATTTGTGACAGATAGCTGAAAAATAAGCAGAATATTTATTTATTTATTTATCTATTTATTTATGTTTTTGGTGCTTTGGATTTAGTCAAGGCAAGTAATCACTAACTGAGCTGCATCCCAAACTTCTAGTCCAAAATTTGAAAATAAAGATTAAACCAAAAGCAACAGAAAGGGTTAGCAAAAACTTCTAGGAGAGACGTTGATCTGTTTTGTTTTGTTTTATTTTGGTCTTTTTGAGACAGGGTCTCCCTGTAGCCCCAGCTGTCCTGGAACTCACTGTGTAGACCAGGCTGGCCTTGAACTCACAGAGATCTGCCTGCTTCTGCCTCCCGAGTGCTGGGATTAAAGGCATGAGCCACCACGCCTGGCTAGTTTGTTTTTAAATAAACAAATGAGTTTACATAGCCCATTCATAATTCAGAACTTATGAATATGAACATTTTCTTCTGAAACTGAAAGTGAAATTGAACAGCATGTATTCTCTTTCTTTTAAAAATAAACTAATTGCTTATTTGTTGAAACTGAAAAACCCCAGAGCCTATTTTTTAAATATATCTGAGATTTGTATACATGAATAAAGCTTCCATATTATTGAAAGAAGAGTGTGTGGTTGCCCCGGTGACAGCTAGCACTTATTTGGATGCATTTCATCGAATGCTTGAAGTTGCTAACATCATCTTGTCCCTCAGTGTGGGCTTGTTGCTAACGTAACACGAACATGTGATATCTATTGTTCTATGCAACATACTGGAAGGCATAAGACTTAAGTTCAGACCCTTCTGAATGTATCATCAATGTTTGGTTTGGTTTCTTGTTTTCTCAAAGGAGTTAATCCCTGGAAGCTTGGGAGGAACCTGCACCCTGGGCATTAGTACCTCAGTTTTACCATCTATTTCAGAGGAAAAATGGAAGAGGTTAGTAGATTGCTAGGAATATATGACTATATCTTGAAATAATTGCTTGGAATAAAAAGTTAATTTCTCATGAGAATGAATTATATTATGTACACTTAATTACTATTTTTAAAAAACATTCAAAAACAGGATTATTACCAAAGTTTAATCTGCTGTAAGTGATTTGTATGTGTGTATGTTTGTGTGTGTGTAGCAGGTGTGTGTGTGTGCACGTGTGTGAAGGCCACAGGTCAATCTGAGGTACCCTGGATGACATTTATATTAATTAGGTGCTGTCACATTCTTTCCTTTTGTTTCATTGTATCTTTGTTTCTCTTTCCTCCCTCCCTCTTTACTTCCTTACCCCCCCCCTCTCTCCTCTCTCTCATCTAAGGTAGAGGTTTCTCATCTGCCTGGAACCTATTAAGTTAGTTCATCTGGCTGGCCAGTGAGCCCCAAGGCTCCTTCTGCTGGATCTCCTCACTGCTGGAGTTACAAGTGTGCTCTTCCGTGCCTGGCTATTTATGTTGGTCTGAGACTTGAACTTAAGACTTTTGTGGTTACGAACCAATCAGTTTATCAACTAAGCAATCTCCCCAGTCCCAGGAAGTTGTTTTAATATTTTTTGCTTTTAGTTGTGTATGTGTACATGTTCATATGTATGTAATTATGTGTGGATATGTGGGTGTGCATGCTCATGCCCTGGTGTACACGTGCATGTGCAAGCTAGAGCTTGATGTCTTGTTCAATGGCTTCTACACCTTATTATGTCATGCAATACCTGTGGAGGTCAGAAGAGCGGGTTGGATCCTCTGAAACTGGAATTATGGACAGTTGTTAGCTGCCATGTGGGTGCTGGGAACTGAACCCAGGTCCTCTGCAAACGCAGCCAGTGTTCTTAACCGCTGAGCCATCTCTCCAGCTGTCCCCCACCTTATTTTTGAGATAGGATCCCTGATCGAAATGGAGCCCACCAATGTTTAAACTGGTCAGAACACCCCAGAGAGCCTCAGGTCTCCACCTCTGTACTGGTTCTCCGCACACATCAGCACAGCCTGCTCCTTACATTGATGCTGCTACGGGCACAAGGCAAAGCCCTCGGGCTTACATGGCAAGCCCTTTATCAACCGTTTGATCTCCCCAGTCCCTAATTCTAACATGTTAAATATTTCTTTCATTTTGCTGGAATTATTTTAAATTGTATTATATAAGTTCATTGCTATGTCTTAATTTTATTCATTTTTTTCTTATGAAATGTCTTATGAAATTATGTTTCATTAACTTTTACAGGAATATCTCACAATAGTAGATATGTTTATCCATGTTTAGTCCATGGATTCTTTTACTAAATTGTAAAGAAAAGACATCGTTTTTCCCACCTTTGGACCGATCCTCAGTCCTTAGCCACAACTTTAATTACTGATAGGACAAGGGTTGCTGAGGGAAGGAAAAGATGCTGAAGTGAAACTTGAACTCGAGTCAAGAGTTAATCATTTCTAGAAACTGTGCTGCTATTTTATCAGTGCTTAGTTGAAACTTCCAGAAGCACATTTCCATCTGAACCCCATCTGGGACACTGGTATGTAACTGAATCATAAATGCAGATAATGATTTGTAGGAATAAATACCCATCCTGGCATTTCCACAGAGATGCTTTTCCACCAAGAAGCTGCTTCTCTCATCCTGTGTGCACTATCGTGGAAGCAAATCTGTTAGTGCAGCTGAATGGAAACACCACTGATGAGACAGCTTAGGCTTGGCAGCTGGACATAGAGGACCCAGTGCTGTGTTCTGGCTTGTCTTTTAGCTTTACAAAATGATAGGAAAGTAAATGCGTAACCTCTGGTGGAGCTCATTACCAACCTGGGACTTCAGAAGACCCAGCTGTGAGAGACAGAAAGATTCAGGATGTGTAAAGTTTGAAGTAAAACAAAAGAGCAGACGCAATCCTGATCTAAAGGATGGGGATCCCAAATACCACTTTGTAAATCTGTTATTTTTATCCTTAGGGTACACAGGAAGCCTTTAGAAATGAAAGTATTTATAATGTAGGATTTACTGCCATGATTAGCAATGCTCCTAGATTTTCTAGAACTGATAATGATTCTGCAAAAAGAGCAAGATGATTTGGTATTATACACACAAGTGTGTGTGAGTGTCCTTTTTCAACCATGTAAACTCTATTGTTTATATATTTTCCCTTCAATCACCCTTCCCTGTTTATCCATTTAAAGTATGCCCCATTTTCCCCATTTCCTCCTTGATAATTCCTGATACATTCCAGGAACCAGGAAAGTAAAATGTAACCATTGTTTTGGGGACACAGGAATTTTCTCTTTATCTTAGATATTATATCCACCTCTTATGTGTAAAGAATATTATACACAATAATAGTACAGATAACAGTCTTTTATGCCTTGCCTGGGATGGCCTTGGCCTCAGTATTTGACCAATTTGAACAGTGTGAGATTTATTGCTTGTTTGACTTTATTAAGCAGATAAGGTCACTTTACAGCTATGGTGTATGTGTGTGTGTATGTGTGTGTGTGTGTGTGTGTGTGTATGTGTGTGTGTGTCTGTGTGTCTGTGTGTGGAGGTCAGAAGACAGT
>NW_008331829.1:2138980-2173498 GCF_000622305.1 Nannospalax galili
GAGATTTATTGCTTGTGTGTCTTTATTAAACAGATTAGCTCTCTATACATCTAGTGTGTGTGTGTGTGTGTATGTGTGTGTGTGTGTGTGTGTGTGTGTGTGTGTGTGTGTCTGTGTGTCTGTGTGTGCTGTGCCTGCCTTATCACTGAGAACAATTCTTCCAATTAGAAGAAGAACATGATACTCCAGGGAGGTAAGTAGTCATTCATGACACATTTACATCTTTGACTTGTAGTTCTCTGGAATCTGTATCTGTAGTAATTAGAAGAGGAAAATTTCCATGTTTGAATTAATTCAGAAATCAGACATATGGCTGTTGACTCTTGCCACCATGAATGCCCATGGCAAGCCATCTGTCTCCTCATTTTCCTGATAAGTTCAGCACATCTTCTCTTGGTTTTAACAAAGAATATAGCTTTATTATCCTTCTCACTGAAGATTTCTTCTGCTACACAAGAGAGTGAGTCATCCTTTCATAAACCACTCTGCAGCCTCAGAGTATGATGTGTGACAGCTGTCATTCATTCCTGTGCACCACTGTTGATGTGATTCCAGTCTTGCAAGAGGTCTTCCGTGGGTGTCTATACTTCTTTAAGCCCACTTCTTTTCTACTCTAGGGCTTGTCTGTCAAACAGTTACATGATACAGGATTTTATGTATCAGTACTCTACATTTCATTGGGAGGAAGACAGGTTCTATTTCTCAGGTTGATTTTCTCATTGGTTGGTCATTATTTTGAGTACTGCAATGCAGATGTCCAGATCTCTTTCCAAATGCATGTCAGGTCCCCTGGTGGCCTTTCCATAGAAGCCTGTGTGGGTGTGGGTGGGTGTGTTAGAGAGAGAGAGAGAGAGAGAGAGAGAGAGAGAGAGACAGAGAGAGACAGAGAGAGAGACAGAGAGAGAGACAGAGAGAGACAGAGACACAGAGAAAGAGAGAGAGAGAGAATAAGACTGTTCTTGGTACACGTTGTTTTTAGAACATCCTGTGCTACTCCAGTAATATGTAACCCATTTAGAGCAACTGGCTATCACGAGTTTGAGTCCCTGTAGTATCAGTCACATTCTGTTTTGCCATTATGCCCAAGCCATTTGTAGGGCAATTAGTTTTATGGGAATTCAGAGCTGGCTGCAACAGCTATGCCCTTCAATATGCCCAATAATATTCTGTATGTCCCCAACTGTTGTGCCGAGTCTAGAAAATGAGTGTGTTTTTAAGAAAAAGAATAGGAAAAAAAAAAATAAAACCTCTCAAATTCTCAAATTAGTTTCAAGATTCTCCTAAAAAAACTAACATAATCAAGTTAGTGAACTTGTATTAAGGGATGTCTTTGGAACACTAATTTGACTCAATAGGCCTTAACATACATGACAGGATGCTTAAATCTGGTGAGGGGTTTGGGGGAGAGGTATAAAGATGATTAAGATGTTTTGTATGAAATACACAAAAATTCAATTAAAACTTACATTAAAAAATAAAATACGCCCCCAACTAACATAATCAGAGTCTTCAAACTTGTTTCCACATAGGGCCTTTCTCAAATTCTCCCTAATCAAGAAATACCAAAACTGGGGTTTCAGAGATGACTCAGTGGTTAAGCACAAGTACTGCTCTTGTGGAGGAACTGAGTTCAGTTCTGAGCACCCACATCAGGTGACACAACTGCCTGTAACTCCAGCTCCAGGGGCATTAGGTGCCTCTGGCTTCTAATATTTATAGACACACACACACACACACACACACACACACACACACACCTCCTATAATTAAAATTGTAAAAAGCCCTTGAAGGAAGCATCAAAGCCTGAACATTAGTAAAATCAAAATCATAGGTAAAGTATGATGGCCAGCCATGGATGGAAATGTGGGATGCTCAAAGTCAGGACAGCAAAGGAAAGGTATGGAAACAGAAGGAAACCTGGTTGGCAGAAGAGGTTCAGGGGGATTCAGAGTGGATGAGAAGTGGCAATGGAGAGTAAAACTGACCAACGCTGTTTCAAGTATTTAATTGTCTGATTAGATAAATTTAAAAAGAAAAATAAATGAACCAGGCTTAAAAAAATAAAAACATATATAGACACTTCCTATCTTTAAATCTTTGAAGAACTCTTTTGCTCTGAAATTCAAAGGATCATGTAGTCTTTTTTCATAATTATTAAATTATTTAAAACTGGACTATAGGTTTGCAGTTGCTGTTGAATACTAATTGTTCATGTACATGACTCGCCTATAGCGGGGTGATGTGGCGAGAAGGGTTTTAGAAACTCAAAATAGCTTCTACGGTTTATTGAGCATATCGTTGCCTTCCCTGCCTCCTGCAGGGTTTCTATCTAATTCTCTAGGAAATGTAGTTTCTTAAGCCTCTGAACTTAGTTTAAGGTAATCAAAGTATTTTGTAAACTCACAAATAGCTTAGATGAATTGTGGGTGTATTTTAATAGAAACAAGGCTGTCTTCTCGGGGAAAGTGAGGTAAGGGAGCCAGTTAATGAATTTAATTATTATAGATGGCCAATCTGAATAGTTCAAGCAAACATTATCTCATCCTCTGTAGGAAACTTTTCTGCTTGAATTACTCTAGTAATTGCCTCAGGTTTCCACTTTACCTGAGTAGGCGGTCGGTCTGTAGCTGTCTCTACATATTCATAGTTAAATTAGACTTGGCTGAAAGACTCAGCCTGTCAGGGATTTCATGGGGGAGTTTTGAGGATGTGAAGGCCTAGACAGAGCCTTGTGGCCTTGTAGAACACTAAAGAACTGATAGTATTGTTGCAGAACTGTTATAATTTCTCAAAGTGTGTGTCCCTGTCATTAGGAGTTAGCGGTATGTGTTTGTGTGTATGTGTGTGTGTGTGTGTGTGTGTGTGTGTGTGTGTGTGTATGCCTCTATGTTCAACAAGTGTCTATTTTAAACTGGAAATATTAAAAAGGATATCTTTATGCAAGGGGCACTGTACTTTTCCTAAAGTTGACATTTAACACACTAAAAAAGGAGCTAGAGAGGAACAGTGCCCTGGGGCCTCTTCTTGCCTCCTGAACGCAGGAGTTTGGCACTGTGTGCTTAACAGGAATGCTGTCATCTGACATTGGACACTGAGCAGGTATGGGAGGAGACCTGAGTCAGCTGAGAGCTCTGAGCTGCCTCTCTGTGGGCATCTGTCTGTCTTTGCTGTTGTTTGTGAAGAGATGCTCTGGACAAAACATAGTTAAGGCACAGCTCCAGTGACTCACAAATGAGTGATTCCAAAAAGAAGATAGAAATTACAATAGTTGAATGTGACTTTTAAGATCTAAGGTGTGTTTCATTAGCCGGCTAGGCTCAGTGAGAACAAACTTGGAATGGTGTCTGTATGTGGAACTTCTAGGAACTGGCACAGAGAATAGGTGTCTGTGCTGTTTTCCTTCCTCCTTGTAACTTGCAGTTTAAATCTGAGGTTTTTCCAGTAATCTTCATTGGAATACCATAGTCTTGAGTGAAACCAATCAGTATAAAATTGATTTCACCCATGATAAATAAATGCCTAGCTCTTATTAATGTCAGCTGTGTCTGAGAAGTGAGAAGACTAGATTCACTAGTGATTTTCTTAACCAAGAAAACTCCCAATGTCATGGGTTTCAGAATCTCCATTTGAATAAAGATTTCCTCAGTGAAAAGAATACCAAATTAGCAGAAATGGAAATTTTTGGAACTTGAGCTCAGACAAATCAGGACAGGGCAGAAAAGAATCGAGCCAATAGGAGAGAGATGGGGGGGCGGGGAAAATGACTTACACACATTTTTATCTGACTGGAAAGGAAAAGAAACTAGTGACTGAAAAGATCCGCCTTATCTTTGGATGAAATTATCATTTCAGGTACCAAATCTTTAAGAACTTTGAATAACTCAGAAATGCCCTGAGGTTTACAGCAATTGCTTTGAAATGTTACAGGCTTAGAGGTATTTTAACCCTAACATCCCATTTCATGAAAGCTTTGCTCTTTTTATTCTTGAATATCTTTAAAAATGCCTTTCTTTGTTACATGTAAAAATGTTCCATGAGATTTTGACTGCATAAGAAATGTCTAATGTTTCAGAGAAAAGATTCTCATGTCTGCCTCCTCTTTCCATGTTGAGAGCTCTAAAGGAATGTGCCCGTTCGTTGATTTGTCTCTTCTAGAAACTCTGGGCACTGAAGACTGAAAATTTCTTTCCCTGAGGAATTCATGGCCTAGTGTTCGTGGTAGATGGGAACAAGCATATTAAAATTTTTAAGAGAAAGGAAATCAAAATGTGGACTCTGTCAAAAGAAACAGTTTATAAACTTGGCTGGTTTACAAAATAATGTAATTTAAGCCTCAGCCCAGTGCTCACTGCCAGGGAAGCATTACATGCTGAGTAAGGCAGGGCGTGGTGGTACATGCCTTTACTCACAGCACTTGGGAGGCAGAGGCAGGCGGATCTCTGTGAGTTCAAGGCCAGTCTGGTGTACATAGTGAGTTCCAGCACAGCTGGGGCTACATGGAGACCCTGTCTCAAAAAGACAAAAAAAAAATTTTTTTTTAAGTGAGTTAGTAATTTTTTCATTGCTGTTGACAAAAGCATCTTCAGGCTGGAAGGGTTTATTTTGTTCTTGGTCAGGTATATAGTGTCATGATGGGGGGTCATGGGACTAGGAACAGGAAGTGGTTCCTGGTCCCGCTGCATCTGCAGTCAGGAAGTGGAGAAAGATGGATACTGGTGGGTAGCTTGTTTCCGTTCAGTTCTGAACTCCCTGGATAACCACTGCATCTAACCTGTGTTCCCCTTGAATCTTATTGAAGACTGATTAAAAAGGGTTTTGAGAAGAATCACGCTATAACAAGATCAGTGGTTAGTTGATGGGACCAATGACGCATAACTATACAAAGGTAATGACAGACACACTCAATGATTACAATTGCATGTACTCTTTAAAATTCAAGTACGTTAGCAGATCAGCTTAAATGATAACTTTATTCCTTAATTTCAATTTTTTTTGAGACGGAGTTTCATTATGTAGACCAGATTTGCATCAAACTCACAGAGGTCCACCTGTCTCTGACTCCCCCGTGCTTTGATTAAAAGCACCACACCTGACTAATTACGGATTTTAAATACAATTTTATAAGATGTAAGAACACGTGGAATTGGCATCCAACAGCTTCCCTTCAGCAATTGTCCACTAAATATTCAAATACTTAAGGGCAAAGTTTTAAGTAAATATAACAATAAACAAGTAAAGATTTTTAATTACATGTTTTAATAAAACTTTCCTGCTGTGAATATTAGTGGATATTATTACATATACATGTAAATGTACTCATAAATATTAACACTATTTTAAGCAATGTATTAAAGCCTAACTTTTATTAACTAATGCATTTAAGCTTAGCTTTATACATTTCCACTAAAATATTTATGTGGGAAGAGATGGGTCAGTGGTTAAGTGCACTGGCTGGTCTTGCAGAGGACTGGGTTCAGTTCCCAGCACCCACATGGTGTCTAAAAACCATCTGTAACTCCAGTTCCAGAGGGTCCTATGCCTTCTTATGACTGTGGGCATTGCATGACATGCGTATACTTAGATTCATGCAGGCAATGTACTCATAAAATACACATAAAATAAAAATAATAAAATATTTAAAATATGTTTAACAACTAACTTCAAGTGACTGTCCTGGTAATATCTATTTATTAAAAGTATTAAATATCTGTTTTCCATGACTATTTACAAAATATTCTGTTTCAATGCATCTTCATTTATAAAATGTCCAATGTCAGAGGAAGGTCAAAATAAAAAGTGGTAAAAAATAGTCTAATACAATTGAAAACTGCTGTAATTCAATTCAGTTCACAATGAACAAGTTCCTTATGTCTTTTCTCCATGGTTTATACAATTTAGCCTCACCTGTGGCTGTTAGGATAGCACTATTATTCCCATTCTCTGTAAGGAAGACAGACCTTAGATACCTAGTCACTTGTCTAATGTTCATGAGGCAGGAGAAGCAAAATGTGTATCTCATAGACACCTGATGCACTCTAAGCACAGAAAGACTTTACTATGGTCCCAGAAACTCGTAAGAAGCATTGCTGTCCATTCATGGTGACTCTGACTTTGCAAACAACATTGAATACTGAAGTCTGCCCCAAAACACATCTGATAACACTGAGAACTGTAAATTCTTGCATCTACAAACGAGATGTGGTGATCAATTAAAATAACTTTCTCACACATAGGACATGGAGGCATTTCAAAGTTTGTTTCCAAAGTAGTTGTTGCCACAATCACGTGTGCAATTCGAGTATTGCTGATGTAGGTACCATGGCATGAGGTTACCACAGCATGGTAGCCAGAGGGAGGAAATGCACTGTTGCATGTGTTATTTGCGAATAGCTCTGTGAGTATAAGAACTTGTGGGGAGCACATTTAGCTGTGTGGGGCATTCCCTTTTGTCTTCCCAACAGTTTTCTGCACAAGAAAATTCACCGAAGTTCCCGACTGCCCCTGAGTTTTGTGATTGGCAGGTAGCAGTGCCAGGAGGTCTAGCAGGTCCAGAACCTGGGCTCTTTCTAAGCACCACATAAGCATTTGTTTCATAAAATGCTGAAGAGTTGCAAGGATTTCTCAAAGCGCCTGCTAGTACTCTGCGTATCTCGGAATCTAGATCCAAGCTTGTGAAGTTAGAGCCCTTATCAATCTATGAGATAGAATACATAACACCATAATGATGATTCCGTGTGAGCCTTAGAATGAGAAATTAAATCGACTCGTAACAGCGGCACAAATAACACGTTTTTCTCCAAGTTGCTTTTCTCAGTATCTATTGCTTTTCCTGAGTAGTTAGAAGTCACTTTGAGAATTCATCTATACTTTTTGTCTTGGATAAAAAGAACGAGATAATTGAGTGATATTCTGTAATATTATGACAACATTGTCAAGAGCTCAAGTTAGGAAAGAGCTGGGCTGTCAGGGTTGGACAAATCAACTAATGAAAGCACCAAGCCCAGAATGAATGCTTTATTCCCCAACACTTATGAAGGTACAGCAAGAGAGAAAATCTGAAAAAAAACCGTCAACTTTACTGTGCTCCTATTTTTCACAGACTGGCACTCAGGTCTGTGTCAGTAAGTCATATAGATGTGGGACCACCTCGCTGTGGAGGGAGCCCAGGACAAAGAGGCTTAGGCAGCTTTATGGGCCTTGAGATTCAAGGGCAAGTGAAGGGCTCTGAGTGGGTAAGAAGGTGCATTTGAGTCAGAGCTATAAGCGACCAGGTCGTCAGAGTCTCTGACTGCAGTGTGCTGACTGCACAGGAAGCCTCAAGCCTCTGCCAGGTGAAGCTTCTGTGATTGTTCCTGGTCAGCCCTCCACCCCCAAATCAACACATACATAATTCCTATTCTCTGTTCCTTTTGTTTCTGACAAAGGCTTTGTGTAAGTCTATCTTGAGGAATGAGTCAAAGGAAAAAACGGTGTATTAGCAAGTTTATCATTGCTGTGACTAAGTATCTGATGAAAAGCAACTTGAGGGAGGGAGGACTGGTTGGTTTGGGTTCAGGGTGTGAGGGGAAGGCTCAGCGGGAACAGCTCACAGCTGTGGTGGTTGGAGTTCACCTGCAGGTGGATCAGGAAGCAGAAGGCAGGGAATGTGGAAGTTCAACGTGACTTTCTGCTTTTCCCTTTTGTCCTAGCTCAGGAGTCCAGCCCACAAGGTGCTGTTGTGCATTCCAGGCTGGTCTTCTTTCCTTTTTAATTCCTGTCTGGACACACTCTCAGAAACAACCAGAAGTGTGTCTCCTAGGTGACTCTGAATCTAGTTAATACTGACCGGCCCTCACAGATGACTTCCCTTGGGTAGAACTAACTAGCCCAAATAAATATGAAAATGCAAGGAATGGTCAGAGCAAACCTGAGGTATGTCACCACAGAAAACAGCCAAAAATTGTAAAAAGTTCTGTCAAGAATAAATTTAAATGATTATTTGAAAGATATAATTAGAAAAACAAGTGAAATTTATTTAGCATAACATTGTGTGAAATATAATCAAGAGATGAGATGAAGTGGAAACCTAAAAATCATAAAATGGAGGTTCTCATTAACAGAAAAAGGAGATGGTAATGTACTGACAATTCCTGTAATTGAGGAAACACGCACTTCCCCCGGGAATTGACTGCACGCGTGTGAATCTCAGGGTAACTGGCCTAACTATCTTTTCTTCTTCACGAGGATTATGTTGGTCCCTAATATTTAGGGAATGATTATTCTAACTTTCATATTTTTTGTCTTCACACTAAACTGCTAAGAGAGACTGCAAGTTTAAAATGCTTTCTTCTTATGCCGTGGACATTGTTAAGTCACAGGAAAGTACTCACACCATCTTCTTAGTAGTTTTGGCTCACGTTTCTCTTTCCAATTCTAAATTCCATCTTTAGACTTCTTTCTAATTTTAATTCCATTTTTGAATTAAAAATAAATTTTTATTGGCAATTTTGAAATTTTGTGGTTAATTCTAACTTTCCCTTCAATACACTATGAAATTTTGTAACATATAAATATAAGCATTTGAGCGTTTTCCAGACTTTTAGATATATCCTTCTAGGAGGGATTCTGCATTGCTTTCTTAGGTAAGTCCATTATTTTTAAAGATAGGGTCTCCCTGTGTAGTCCTGGTGGGTCTGGAAGTCACTATGGAGACAAAGCTGTTGAAAAACTTGCAATGACCTCCCTGCTGTCGCAACTACAGACATGTACTACCATATGTATAGTGTATGGTATATTGTATGTTATATGTATATTGTGTGGTGTTGAAGATTGAGCATAGAGTCTCATACACATTGGCAAGTGCTCTACCATTCAACATATTTCCAGCCCTAACTGCATTTTGCATCGACATTTTGAGGCGCTCTTAAAACAACACACACGTTCAATATAATACATTGAGATTTGCTTAGGAGGAATTTTAATGTGTGTATAAAATATATAGAGAATCACGATGCATCAACTATATTACCATGCATCGAAGTTTTGACCCCACAGTCTTTCACGGTACCTGAGGGAATTTTATTTTTAAATTCCTGCCGAGACTCACAGGTTACTGAAACAAAAGTGTGGTTGTGAATATGAAAAGTAAGGGCATGTTAGCTAATCACCCCTGTACAATATTCTCATATCTCTTAGGCTTTGAAGAAGGTAAGGTATGTAGTCAGGGTCAACAGCCTCCATACCCCAATATGACAGATAAACTTTGAGAAGAATCTATCGGTTGTGTGAATGAATGAACCTCCGAAATTGTGGCTGGTTTTAAATTTTGTTTTATGTCACTTCTAGTTAACATTGCTTCTTGTGTATGACAGAGTCTACTGCAAGGGATAAAGAAAACTGAACCATAAAACCAGAAAGGTCACAGTGAACAGTTAGATACTGGGCTGGATACCATGCAGTAGGGAGCAGGCTGCCCCGAGGCCACCTCTTCCTACGATAGGCTCCGAATCATTAGAAAATAGATATTTGAGAATCTCATTGGAGTTACAGAAGGAGCAAACAAGAATGCTTTCTAGCTACTGAGGGATGATAAATGGGAATTATTTACATTAATAATTTGGGATGTATAAAAGTGCCATCCATGGCAGTTTACTGAACAATTGCTCTTTATTGTTTTGCTTTACTGTAAAAATAGTGAAAAGACATATTATGTGTTTTCTTATTACCCTGGACCTCAGACTCTGTTTCTTTGTACAAGATCTTAAATACCTCCATGCCACTTCCCTTATGTTAGCAATTTTTCAAGCTCCCAGCTCTCACGTCTACGGAAAACCTATTGTTGATTCACAAGCTACCTTTGAAATGCGCTTTTATGCCACACTTGAATCACGTGGCACTAATTGCATTATGAGCCCCAGCTATGAGTTAGGTCCTTTGCATACATTACAGAATTTAATCTTTCAAACAATTCTCTAATAAAAAGTATTATCCACATTTAACAAAGGAGGAAATGAGGGTCATAGGAGTTCAGGTAACTGATCACATTTGCATGTGGATCATGTCACAACATGGGGTGGCATTAAGCCAAATTGTTTCCATAAGATGCTTGTATCACAAGGGCACATCTCTCCCTTCCTCTACTATAATTCTAAATAAACAGGTAGCCATGTAAGAAGAGAGTCGTATGGATGCTGAACTAAAATCAGGATTTGGAAAATATCTACCTTATGGAGCATTTTCAGTGGGCAGATTCTAAGAATTATGTGCTTTCAACATGCTTCTGGTCTCTTTATAATGTGGAGAGGTCAGCTCCCTTTCCTTATGCCTGTTCTTGGAACTAAGGATGGGGGACTGTGTGGGAATAATCTGAGCAGCTTAGAGATAATGACCAAGTGAAAGAGTTTAATATTTAACTCACAGAAAATGGGAATTTCTATATAATGCCTTGAGATTTGTGAGACTTAAAGCGCATAAATCCAGTGCCAATTGGTCAGTGACATGGAACTCAGAAAACAAGGATCAGTTTCTTCTGAACTCCTTAGCAGTGCCTTAGTGATGCACAGATCTGTACCTATATCTCTTCCCTGCCTCTGAGGAATGTCATTGTCATGAGGCAGGGGCTTCTCAAACAGTTTTCTGGATAGGTACAAACCCCTCCATTCTTTCTCTCCCTTTCATTTTCTGCTTAATCTAAAACTCTATCAAAGTAAAAAATCCAGAGCATAGGAATAGAAATGGGAAAAAAGACTTAATGACTTTGATATTGGAAGTGTCAGATTTAATCTGGAATTAAGATGCTAGTTTATCATTGAATGAATTCTTATTTTATATTTCTAAAAATATAGTATTTTATTGTTTTTCTGATGAGTTTTGTTTTTTACAAACTTAAAAATCTTGTATATCTAGTTATTAAAGCAAACAGAATCAGTCTTTTGTCAGTTTTATGGGCATTGAATGAAGTGTTGCTGTTCAGAGGGAATGAGGGCCGTTGTTACATTAATTTGCTTTCTGAGAACATGATGCATCTTCACCGCATTTAAGTTTTTTTGTGTGTCCTTCAGTTCTGCCTTAAAGACTCTTGAATGTAGATACTGCGTGCTTCCTTTTGGCTCTTTGTCTGGCCTGTGTGTGCTTCATTTCTGCAGATACTCATCGCTTTTACTATATGTTCTGAGTAGTTTTCTGAAAGTATGTATGCATATATATCAATAACAAGTAATCAGAACATATCTACAGACATGTGTATGTAAATGTGTATATCTATGTATGTAGATAATTATCCTGATGTAGTTTTATATCCTAGGAAAATATTAGTTAATTCATAAAAGTATACCCCAAATTTCCTTGTTTGTAATACTTTTAAAGTAACATTAGATTTCTCAAGCTTAACAATTTATTATCTATTTCATTCTTTGTGGTAAACTGTATAACATAAATGTATCTTTCTTTCCTAATTATGTAGATTTATTCAAAACAGAAATATAAAAATAATAGCACTGATTGCAGTGCTTTGACTTATTTCTGATTTCATTCTGAATGTCTCCAGCATGCCACAGTTAAACATGGCATCATTTGTTGATGTGTTCATATTTCTGCAATGAGTTGAGTGAACTCTTCTTAAGGCTGAGGGTTAGTGTTAAACCACCGAGACAAAAGCTAGTTTTCTTTCCTTGTGTGTGCTCTGCAGCAGATTGTCACAGTTAAACCCTGGGCTGCTGAAAGAAACAAAGGAGGAGGAGGAGGAGAGGCTGGTCCTACTGTGTCCACACAAGGATTTCCCTCTAGTGAGTCCCTTCTCCTCAGGCATCCTCCACTTCCCAGCGGGGCAATAGACTGGGGATCACACAGTCGATCCATGGGAACCTTCATACTGCAAACTATGTCCATTGTAGTAATCTCAATAGATTATTCACAATTTGAGAAGAGAAATAATTGATCATAATTTGACATTGCCTTGGTTAATTCACGTTAAATATCAAACAGTAAATTCTTTGAATGATCAGCAAGACATCAAGGGAGGAGAAACAGAGTTGACCTCATCAGAAACATCCACTTATTCAAACAGTAATAACTTTATCACCATCTTACATGCATTGCACTAGACTGGTTTACTCAAAGTAGGCAAAACCAGCAATCCCAACTCCCCAAACCACAAAAACCCTGTAGATACCCTTAAAATATTTTTACACCATAGTTTGAAAACCTGCCTCACCCAGAAATAACACATTATTAAAATAAACACAATGAACACAATTAAATAAAAACACGAGAAATGCACCTTCAAATTAAACCAAAAAGAAACAAACATGTTACATGAAACTCAGATGTTGGGTTAACATGTAAAGCTCATGCTCTCATTCCTGAACAACTTAGAAGAGTTGTTTAATCAGAGATTACTAGAAAAAAATGTTCAAGGGCATCTAGGGGCTATTGACAAGTAATTATTACCCCTTTTATTTGTAATATCTTATCTTTTTGAGATTTTCAAAAAGGAAAGAATGCCATTTAGGATGCATAGATGTGCATAGATATCCCTATTATTATAAGTATATAAAAGTAAGATTTAAGTTGACTTGTAGACAAAAATCATATATGGTTTGTATAGTATAGTAGTCTTTGAAGAAACAAGGGTAAATAAAAAATTTATGTAAAATATAAATTCGTGAAAATTTTTCCTCTTATTTTTCAGCATTTCCGCACTTAATTTAGGTGTATATGGTTACATAACTAAAAAGCAAAATAGCAGTTAAATTAATCTTATTGTCACATAAAAAGACATTTAATGTAGTAATCAGAATAATTTTATAAATATGCTTATCTATACAAATTCATAAAGTGATATGTTTTATTAATGTACTAAAATACTGCATATTATTATTTATTTCTAAATATGGTCACAAAACTGAATCTTCTGCATTTGACTTAAATAGTTTGGGGAAAGATATACTTTTACAATTAGTTAACAACTGTATTATAATGGCCAACATTCTATTCACAATCTTCTAGCTTCAAGGAATGTAGCTGGTGCCATAAAAGCAAATAAATGTAATATTATAAAGAAGTAAACTTTATATAGGCCTTTGTATAAATTTGAAAACATTACAGCAGAAATATTTGTCTAGAAATTATCTTGTTGTTTTAAAAAATAATAAATTTCAAACCAAATCTGCCAACTGCCATAATAAATTTAAAAAACAAACAAATAAAACGATTTCTTTAGGTTTTGTTCCAAAAGTTTTCATCTGTCCTGGTGACCATGAGATGTTTGACTTAATATACACTCACAGATTAACTGAATTGTTTTCTTATTTTTTAAAAGTGATCAATACTGAGGATTAAAGAGGTAGTTTAGCAGTTAAGAGCACGGCTGCTCCTGCGGGGGATCTACATTTGGGTTCCCAGTGCCCACTGAATTCTCACAGCTGCCTGAAACTCCATTTCCAGGGAATCTGACACTCTCTTCTGGCCCCACAGGCACTGCAAACATGTGTTTCACATGCACAGCAGTTAAACACTCATAAATATAAAAAAATTAAAATAGTAAAAATTCTTGACCAATACCTTCTTCAATGATGACCTGATTTTATTTCTAGTAGTGAAAACTTGTCTAAGGATTTGTTTTTTTAAGTCAAGTAGTAAATGCGAATTACACAGAATTACAGTCAATCCTTAGTGCAAAAATATATTGCAGAATAGTTAAAGAATACCGTATACACACTGGATATTTGTATTTCAGTCAGCCTCTTGGGGAAAAAAACTAGGGCAGCACTGATAGCCAACAAATTAGGCCACTACTCCAGTGCTGTCCTTTCTCTGTGTTTGTATTTACAACAATATAATAGATTTGTGGACGTCAGGAAGGAATCTTTACATGCTGCTTTAAGATGTCTACACTAAAATTACAAAGTAGAAATTTTATCTTTGGCAGTTTCTTTTGGGGTTATTTCTGAGTTTGTTTTTTAGCATTAGTACTTAAAAAAAATCCCCATTCAATCTCCCAAGATATAAAAATGGAAATGAGCCTCGGAGGCTCAGTGGACTTACCTGCCAGGCAAACATGAAGACCTCAATTAAGATTCCCAGAATTCATGCAAAAGTTAGGGAGTGTAATGTGCACCTATAACCCAGCACTCCTATGAAAAGACAGTAGACAGAGAGGGGAGTCTCTGGGAGCCTGTGGACCAGCTAGGCTGGCTTAAGCAGTGGTTACCAATAAAAGACTTTGCCTTAAATAAAATGGAAGGTGAGAACCAACCCAAGGTTGTCCTCTGACACGCCCCCCCCCACATTCTATGGCACGTGTACTCACAAGCATGCAGGGGTTAAAAATACCCCAGAAACCCAGCTGAAAAAGTCTCAATCCACCAATAGGCCTTTCCCAGGAGCGAGGCAGTGAAGCATTTGTGGGCTTTCAACAATGTAATTGGTAAACAGAAAATTAGACTTTGTACTCAGCCCTTAATGAGCAGTTTCAACATTGTTGCTGCTGGACTTCTGTGCCTTGTGGCGCTCACATCACCTAATTTGATGTTCTTATGGAGCAGTCCATAGAGATGCCTGAAAAAGCCCAGTCCCTGGGATAATTGGGCGTTTTGGTACAATGCATACTTGCAATTTTATGTAGAGTGATTTTTTTCAATTATACATAAACCTCGGTTTCCAACAAGATCTTTTCAGATTTTGAATAGGGACTTTTCTGTTTCCCCACTCTTTCCATCAAAACACTCTCAAATTGTGGGCTCCACATTACAATTTTGTTGTTGGAGTTCACTTGCCAGCATTTGCTGTGGTGATTTTCACAGTAAGGTTTAAAAGAATACTTACTGAAGAAATGCACATCTCAGTGTGGGGACAGAGCCTGAGGTCTATCAGAGCCTTCCTGACCTCCACCCTCTTCACCTGCAAAGGCACAATCAGTGTTGTTTCTTCTTTTAAAATTGAAGTCACTCTAATGAGCGGAACCCACATTTTAACTTAGGTAACCTGACTAAACAAATGGTTTAAATAATTTTAAAAATATTCCATTAGAATTGCATACTGCTTCTGAAAATAGATTTAAGTGTCCAAGAGCTATTTAGGGACATATCCTTTGAGGAATAAGCAATTCGGTCACAGATTTGTAATCATTAACTTAATAATGTTTCATACCCAATATTCCATAGGTGGTAAAATGCTTATTAGTAGTCATTAGCCTGGATATCCCTATTGAAATTAAAATGGCAACACAATGCTCAACTTTAAAAAATAAAATAAAATGCAGAAGCTGGTGTGTGCCCATCTCACTGGGGATTCACAATAGGAAAAAAAAAAAAAAAAAACTTGTCTGCACAGCTCCTGCTGTTTCCTGAACTTTGCAAGTCTGACTCTGAAAGTCAGGTAACACAAAGTAACATTTTTATAGAAAGACCGAAAAATATTCAGACTTTCTCCAATGCCCTCAGAAATCCACTTTCTTTCCTGGTGTTCTCAGGGAGCACTTGTCATCACAAACATCCATGTAATATATATTACTGACTTAAGCATATGCAAAGCTTTCTACCTGGTGCCATATGAAGAAAAATGAGCCAGTCCTTAACCCTCTTAAAGAGTTTTGTCTGGGTGAAGAAAGATGGGGTACACAGAGCTCACAGTAAAACAGTGACAAGTGAGTTGGTGTCATGAAGGAAATAGAGATTTGAGCTGTTTCCAAATTCAGGAAAGCAACATCCAGAACAAAAATTGCTAACAGAAAGCACTACATATCTGAGGTTTTTGTCATTAATCTTTTGTGATTTTTCCCCTACTATTTATTCACCTACAGATGATTAGCTGCAAGGAATTAAGAGTAAAGAACTATATTAGCTACTTTTTTTCTTTGTGGCAAAATACCTGACAATGTTAACTTAATGAACAAAAGATTTACTTTAGCTCACAGTTGAGAGTACAGGCCATCATGACAGGAAAGTCTCGACAACAGGAGCATGATGCTGCTGCCACACCCCATCCACAGTCAGGAAGCAGAGAGAGATGAACACTCATCTGCCCCCTTTCTCCTTTGTAACCCAGCTGTGGGATGGCGCCACCCACAGTTAACCCAATTAACCCAATCTAGAAACTCCCCCGCAGACACACCCAGAGTTTTGTCACCTAGATGATTCTAGCTACTGTCACATTGAAAATATTATCTATTACAAGAAGTAAGTTATGTTCTGGAGTATCCTTCTGTATGCTAACCGGCATGGAACACTCAGCTGTGTTCAGCTTGGTCTTTTTCCTGGCACAAAGTAGAATATCATCTCTTCAATCAGGAACGTGTCTGGGGCCTCCTGTGGGGATTACACCTGGTACTACAAGGCTTTTACTTCTGTACCCCAAACTCTTCATTTCTACCCCCAAAGCCAGAAATTCACGTTTCTTGAAATTAATACTGTATGCCTAAACTGTGGCCTAACTCAAATAAGGTATATTGCAATATTTATGTAGCAGTCCTGAGTTAAATACAAGGCTAGGGTAAAATGCTCACACACAAATACATACAAATGAATCAGTGTATTTACTGAATTCTATTGAGTAACAGAAATATATCTTTATATACTGCAACACAAATCCTAAGATTTTAGTCTCAGCTTAGTTATTATTATAATAGAGACTTGTAAATAATTGATAAATGCCAAATCCTCTAATACCTGGTTTCAAGATATTTAAAATAATGTTATACATGTAATGGCAGGGAACAGGACATTCAAAGACTTGGTAGAGTATATAAAGGCACTATTTAGAGTCTGGAGAGAAATACCAGAGATGGTTAGCTCATTACAGTTTCTAGGTGATATTTTGAGGTTTTGATTTTAAAGATAAAATTTGTCATATTAATTTTCTGTACCCAAAGGACTTAAAAGGACTTAATTCTGAATTTGCAATACACTGTGGTTGTTTTTTTTTTTTTTTGAGAGTGGTTGCAAAGGCACCTGTGATGACCTTGGTTGATTATAAATATCAAAAATTGGAATTGCATCTATTCAAATTTAGGTTAGATATATGTAAAATAAAAGCCTAGCTTTAAAAACATGCCAAGTGCTAAGTTTTCCTCCAGCTTCAAGTGAGTCAGGTGGTCAGAATAAATTGAAACAAATCAATATTGTCATCAGGATGATGAGAGATGAGGCAGATAGAGCTCTGAATCCTTCTGTGAATGAAACATATGATCACAAAACCTTGCATATCACAGGGAATGGCTTACTGCAGCCACTTTAATTAGAAGTTAAGGTGTTCCTTGAGGAAGAGAGTTATCTAAAGCTGAACTAAAAATGGTAACTTGTCTGTTCTGAAACCCCTGGAAGAATCTCATATTAAAGACTTTCTTATTCTGTGATGAATGTGGGGTTTTCAATATATATGACTTTTTAAAAATCAATCACTTATAGGAGACTGTATGAAATTTGTGAAGTAAGGGATCATCAATGTTTAGAGTAACCTTGAAAAACCTCTCACTATCCTGGTTTGTGAGATGACACTGTTACACGTGATATGAAATAATCCCCAGTCTTTCAGAGTGCTTTCAAAAGTTACCCTTGTTTATATTTCCATATTTGTCTGAATTGCAGTTTATCAATATGCTTCTATTGTGTTTACTTTAGATGTAGATTTATCATGTACTTTGAAAAAGTACATGAGGCTAGTGCAAAGTTTATTGAGTCTTAAATAGTGGTGTTCACACTTTCAGTTTAACAGATAATCCATCACACAAGGGAGAGACGGAGCTTGCCATCACAAGAATTTTAGAAAGATCTGTTCTGAGTAGTATTGGCCATGAATATTGTTTACTAGGAAGTAACCAAGGCTACGTGGATGAGAAATAAAGGCTGTCTCTCCAGAGTTGTCACTCGAGAATCTTGTACCATAGCTTACATTTGGCAAAGACTAAACGGCAGGGAAAACATTGTAATTGTTTTATAGGAAAGGCTGCAGGACTGGAGAAGCCGTGGTCAGGCTAACTAGAACTATGGCATCCCAAAGAGGTCAGAGGAACAGATCTGACTCCTGCCTGGTCCTGTGTTAGAACTAGCATGTGAAATTTAGACAGCCCTCACTTGTGGTTGAGGGCTGTCTGCTCCCAATTGATAGCTACATCCATTTGGACTTTTCTTCCTGGTTGGTTGTGGCAGATTGCAAGTCAAAGTTCTGTTTTATAAAATTTCTTATTTTTTATTTTTAATTTATCTCTCTCTCTGTGTGTGTGTGTGTGTGTGTGTGTGTGTGTGTGTGTGTGTGTGTGTGCTTATAGAAGTCAGAGGTGTCGGATTCCCCCTGTAGCTGGACTTCCAAGCAACTGTGTACTGCCCCACCGGGGTGCAGGGAACTGAACTTGGGTTCAGTGCAAGAGCAGTGCACAACCTTCACTGCTGAGCTGTCTCTCCAGTCTCTGGAGTTCTATTTTAATACAGGTCTGCACATTCTCTGTATGTTCTGTCTTTCACTACAGATGCACAGCTCTGATCTGCCCATATGTGCACCTAATATAAGCTGATTTCATACACATTTATCCATAAATGTCACAGTTTCCATGGAAAAAATGCACTTGTGTGCATAGACAAAAAAATGGTACCAAATGCTATTTGGCTATGGTGCCTCCATTTTAGCTGAGCAGAGCATGTGAAAGAGCATCAGAGGCGGCACAATGCCAAAGGATGCACTGGTGGAATTATCCTGACTGTGCTTTCTTGTACGAGAAAATGAACACATCTAGTGCACAGCTTTTCTTGAATCATTATTTGTCTTACATAGTTTCAAATATATACTTAACATGGTGGAATTATTGTAATTAAATCACCTTTTCTATTTAGATAATATTAGAAATACATTTTTCCACTTTTTGTTAAAAATTGAATGTGTTTTGGCTTTATTATATCCTTCCACTTTTAGAAACTAGAAGAGCACTGCACTAATTTATCCCAATTTCCATTTCCCATATAATGGACCCTGTCGTGAGAGCTAATGGATTCAGCTGAATACTTTAGAACCTCTAATCTCTAATGTTTATTTACGATTTTCTCCAAAGTTCTTTTCCTTGAGAAAATAAATTCTGAGCATCAAATGTTCTAGTTCTAACATTTAACAAGATAACAAATAGTCTTATAAAACAACACTAAAAAAGAAACATAAATCTATCTTTGTACTCTGTGCTAACAGTTTATAGAAGTCTAAAGTTAAAGTTTTGGTTTTCCCTCTCTGCGGGTCTCAAAAACACTTAGGACAGTCTGATTCAAAAATGAGAATCTGTCCACATATCCTTAAAAGGAATCTTCTCTCATGGGTCTTCAGGCTCACCTTAGGGCTCCTTCAAAGTAGATTCGCTTAAAAGTGTTGATTTTACTTTTGTTACCAAGTCACTTAATCAAAGCATCTTTTATGGAAGATTCACCACTTTTTATAGTACACATAAAATGATCTAAAACAGAACTGCTGCCCACAAAGTTAGATAACAACAAAGAGCACACTTGAATAAAAAGAGAAAAAAAAAAAAACTAGTGCTACATTAAAAATATCCAATGAACTTGACCTTCACATCTCAGTCACACTCTATTGTAAGACACAGGATAGAATTTGTTTCCAGCCCATGCACAGTTCTTATATAAGTTATCAAAATGTTCCTAATTTTAGAACCAAGCCTGTTAAGAATCCAAATACTCTCAGTGGTTAAAGAATGAAAAGCAGCAGCTTTGCTGTGTAATATAGGTAATTACAAAACCTCTTTTACTTGCTATATATTCATTGGTGAGTTTGATTAGCAGAAAGAAAAAATCTCTGGTAGAAAATTGTTTGAGTCCAGAAAGTAAAGCTATGGACTGACCATGTATTTAATTTTGGAAAGGGGTTCACCTAAGAAGATAAAGCCAAATGGAAGAGAATGTGAGTTCTCACCACAAGGAGACAGGGCTTCCACTGATGTGCGATTAAAGATTCTCTGTAATATGATTACTATTGATAAAGGGGGCAATTGGAGTTTCTTCTTGGGTTTTTAGTCTCGTTAATTAAAGCATTTAAGAATGAACTTAAACAGAAGAGGCAGGAAAAAATTCTCTAGTGCAGGCAAGCCGGAAGTCTCAGCACCTGCCTGGTAGAGTACACAAGGCGAAAATGTCGATCCGTTTAAGCCTCCATGAAGTTAGACATGGCAGATGAGCAGGCACAAGGAGCTTTAGAGAAAGAGTCAGGAAGCCGACATGCTGGGAAAGCCCAAAGTGTTAGGGAAAGCATGCTCAGAAAAGAGAGAGAGGCAGAGTTATAGTTTTTTGAACAATTCAGAAAAGGAGGCAGACTTACCAAGATGCATGTCTATGATCCTGGTAAGAAGGAGTTTTTGTTTGGTTGTTTTTTGTTTTTGTTTTTGTTTTTCGGAACGGGACATTATTAGTTCTCCAACAATATATACATTTTACCTGGTGCTCTATACACTATTTTTGTTACACTTAATTCCACTACTGACCTGCCTTTCTAAAGCTTAGGAAAATATTCCATTAGGGATCTTTTCCAGGGTTAGATCCACACTCAGTCAATATGCCCCAGCACTCAAAACATCTCTTAGAAATAACCAAATATAAAGAGCTCTTGAATCTCATTTTCCTAGCCTCTGAGCATTTTATTTTAGCAGAGAGAAATTTCTTTTGCATTTGAATTATTAAACCTTGGGAAGAAACAGAATGATTCTAAAATACTTCAGGAGATCTGTCAAACTCTCTAGAGCTCCCCGGGCTCCTGTAGTCTGGCCTGTCTTGAAATTTCTATTAGTTGGAAGAGGAACTAGACAGTCTCCAATGTATGGGGATTATAATTAATTTTTAAAGGACCCTCCTTTCCTTATTATTTAAGCTAAATTTAATTTGTGAGTTAAATAGATCAACTTGCACACATTTTTCTCAAAATAAGCTTTTTATTATCTTTAAATGAGAGCACTTAGCCCAAACAGTCTCATCCTAAATTTACTTGGAGTGATGATTTGTGTTAGCTAGTTGATTTTATTCCAAGGAAAAATAAATTGATCATAAGTTGATCACTTTAAGACAAAAAGTAGTTTCACAACTTGGAATCAGGATTCCTGTAAGTTGGGCTTTTAGCTGCCACAGAAATAGGAAGGTAAGGAGGGACCTCAATCTGTGTTCAAGGTAATATTTGAGAGAGGCACTTCCCAGGTGCAGGAGATGAGCATTCTTTCCCTGTAAGCTGGCAAAGAGGTTAAATATCTTTTTTAAAAATAAACAAAAATACTTTCCTCCTTTTGTATTTTCCCCTCTCTAAAAGAAGCTTTGTTTGAATTAGTGCATTTAATTTTCATATCCATCATTTTACAATGTGTCAATAAAGATAGTGTAGATTGATATAGAGTACCGGGCTTTATGTCTGTGGAAACAGTATTTCTCCTCATAAAACTCCATGCTCACACTCATCTAGGCTGTTATTAAGAGAGGACATTTTGATGGCTTCAAGGATTCCCAAGCACATACACTTTCCCTGTTAGACTCAGAGACTGGACTGTTACTACTGTTCTTGGTATCCAGATGAGAAATCAGAGTGAGAATTGGAATCTGTCTTCAGACTGGGGCTGTGTGGAAGGATAAATCCATTCCTGGCTGATGAAACGTGTGGAAGCCTGTAGTACAGGTGACGATGGAAATAAATGCAAGAGCAGCTCTGGCAGAGAGAGAGAGAGAGAGAGAGAGAGAGAGAGAGAGAGAGAGAGAGAGAGAGAGAGCGCCCCTATGAAGATTATTTGTGCACATAAAATAATGAAGATTATTTGTGCCCATAAAAGATGAGTCATAGCCTCATCTGGGAGACAACTAGGATAAGAAAGAAAAGAGAAGGAGAAAAATATCTAATGCTGGGGTGTCCGCCGAGTCACAGAACTTATGTTATCTCACTTTTTTTTTTTTTAGTCTTTTTGAGACAGGGTCTCCCTGTAGCCCCAGCTGTCCTGGAACTCACTACTGTGTAGACCAGGCTGGCCTTGAACTCAAAGAGATCCGCCTGCCTCTGCCTCCCCAGTGCTGGGATTAAAGGCGTGCGCCACCACGCCTGGCACACCTTGTATTTTTATAGGCAGATATTTGCGTCTTTTATGACTGGGATGCTTGTAACTGTTTTGTGAGTTAGATATTCATTCATTTAAAGGATGATGAATCAGAGAATCAGATGAAAAGAATGTGTTCAAGGAATTAGTTGGAAGTCAGGTGGCCAGTTAAGTGGCAAGCTTATCCTCCACTCAAGGCTCGTTGGACCCGGGATCACCGCATTCCCCCATCCCCCTCGGCTTCTTGTGATGGACGCAACATGATTGAAATCAAGGCTGGATAGTGAAGTGAAGCGTTCATGAAGGAAAGATTTAAGATGGAAATATTTAATCAGAGGAAGCAAATGAGACTTTTTCTTTTTTTCTTTTTTTTTTGGTCTTTTTGAGACAGGGTCTCCCTGTAGCCCCAGCTGTCCTGGAACTCAATATGTAGACCAGGCTGGCCTTGAACTCAAAGAGATTTGCCTGCCTCTGCCTCCCAAGTGCTTGGATTAAAGGCGTGGGCCACCATGCCTGGCCAAAACTTAACATATATACATGGGCACACACATCCACCCCCATCACATATGTACAGACATTGTGAATTCTTTTTAAACTCAAAATTTACAGAGAAGATCAAGGAACATATGAGCAATAAAAGGTATTCTGTGGAAAGGTGCAGATGCCACTGACAGTGAGTAGGGTGCCCATCACCTTGAGGTGAACACACGACCTGGTCCTCAAAGACTTCACTGCCTATTTAATTTATTTTGGGTTTCAAGCATACCAAAAATACATACTTACTGAATGATCAATGTCCACGTGGTTACGTTATGTCCCAAGATTCCAAGAAGCTACACATTTTAAAATTGCAATGGTTGTCCGACCAAAGTTGTGGGAGACATTTACATTTTAGCATGTTATATGTGTTTCCTGAGCTGGGAATCACTAGCTTTTGGGGGACTGATGCGCAGGAAGAGGAAATATCTTGGAGTAAGGGATTCTTATGGATTTCTTTAAAATTTTTGATTTTTTTATTTAGTTTATTTTTCTGTATGATGATTTGCCTGCATGGATCCAGGTGCTCCATGTGTGCGCAGTGCCATGGTGACCAGCAGAAGGCATCAAATCCCCTTGAATTGGAGATACAGATGGTTGTTAACCACCTTGTGGGTGCTGAGAACTGAACCTTGGTCCGCTGTGAAAGTATTCAGTGCTCTGAACTGCTGAGCCATGTCTCCAGGCCCTCTTGTGGATTCTTATTAGCTTATTGTCCAGAGGTAGAAAGTGAGGCAAGTTTTACACAGAGAAAACAGCCTCGTCTTCACTTCTTATAATAAAAAACAGATTCCTTTTCTGTCTTTATATTAGAAGCATAATTTGTAACTTAACTGCAACATCACATAAAATAACAGCAGAGAAGCTCATAGTTATGATTATTATTGATCAGAAATGTTGAGAAGAGATGACTTATGCCACACACTGGAAGTCAATTTGTGCTGACTTCTGAGCATTGAAAGCCATAGTAATACTTACAACTTAGTGAATGCCTGTAGGCCTGGGTCTAGAGCAAGTCCAGATTGTAAACATTTTGTGTTTGTAGGCCACGTTTGCAGAAGCTCAGCTCTGCTCGCACAGAAGCTAACAGACAATATGGCTGTGCTCCAACAAGACTTTATTTATGACCCATAAAGTTCAGATTTCATATATTTTCATGGATTATAAAATATGTCTTCTTTTTTCCCAACTATTAGAGATACAAACACTGGAGCCATTGAGATGGCTTAGTAGTTGTAAAGGTGCTTGTTGACAAGCTTGATGATCTGAGCTTGATCCCAGGTACCTGGAGAATTGAAGAAGAGAATCAACCAATGCAAGTTTTCCTCTGAATTCCACATGTGCAGGCTTGTACACACACACACACACACACACACACACACACACACACAGCACAGGTTTTCTGCATAGAAGGATCATGAGGGGGATACAGAGAACACAATTTACTATAAAAAAATCTGCATTCCGCTCAGCTTATAAAAGTTGATCACATGGGGAGTTCAAGGCAAAGCAGGATTGATTACATGTTTTCTTAAAGGTAAGTTAAATTGAAAGAGGTTGAGTACCCAGAGGAAAACAGAATGAAATATAGTTTTAAATAATCTCAAGGCATATGATTTACTTGGTTAGCAGGTTGTGTAAAAGTTCAATTTGTGAAGGAAAAGTCATTCTACAATCTGTCTTTGGGTAAGACTCTCATCCACACTACGTAGATGGTAACTGAACACCACAACTGGCACAGACATCACACAAGAGATTAGAGCTCTTTCACAATTATCTTGACCTTTCTAAGTCTCAGCTTCTTTTTATGAAAGCTAGGGAGAAATATACTTACAGAGTTACTGTGGGCATTAAATGAAGTAATCTATTTATTCAAATCCTATTAGGTTCTTTTATAGAAGTTTTGTGTATTTCATGAAGACCATCTTAACTAACCCCACTGGCACCCTCCCATAGTCCCCCCCCCCCCGCCCCTGAAATTCAAAAATTCTAACATTTGTCTTAAGGGCTATTTTATCAAGTGTCCTCAGACATCCCTCACTGCAAGTTCATCTACTAAGGTCTAGTCAGCCTCCATAGAGTCCCTGACATTAGGAAGAGCTGCTCTTCTTCACACAGTAGTAATCAGTTGCCAAAATGTTTCAGCTAAGATTGGGGTCAGCTGCCAATTTCCCCAGTTCTCTGTTGGATTTTGGTCAGTTTGAGTTTGCATGGGTCCTGTGCATGCTGACACCATTGCTATAGGTTCATATGAGCAGGGTCCCAGGAGCTTGTGAGACTCTACTTCCATATGGTTATACACCTCCTTCCTGGCTCTTACAATCTTTCTACTCCCTCTTCCACAATGGTTCCTGAGCCCTAGGCACGAGGTAGGAGGTGTAGTTTAATGAGTCCTGTCCAAGGACCAGCATGCTGCAGACTTAGTCTCTACACTTTGGCCATTTGTAACCTTTTGTGTTCCTGGGCCTCTGCTGCATGAGGGAGCTTCATTAATGAGAACTGAGAGATTCATTAGTGTTCTCTTTGCTCCTTGTTCTATGTTCTGTAAATCTTAGGTGTAGAGGTTGCATTGTAGATGTGCCACTTAGACTTGGGAAATTCACAGACAATGTCCGTATGTGACCAGTTGTGGACTCTGTAACAGTCTCTGTCTGGTGCAAAAGAAGCTTCTTTGATGAGTGGTGACTGGGATATTTGTCTACAAATATAAGGATACATATTTTTCACATGGTAAGAATTTAGTTAGTCTAGGGATGTGACAGTTTGGAAGCTTTCTTTAAGATCTATGACCATTTCAGCCATGTGAATTTGGCTATGTTTCTAGTACCACACTTGAATTTCCTCCCATTGAGTGGGCTTTTAGTCCGATAAGATAAAAGTGCCACTACTACACCAATGTAGTATGTTATACAGGTCATCGTTGTGGGTATTTGGTCTTGAAGCTGGTGTGGACCACTGGTTGATGTTCTCCCTCAGTACCTTGCATAGCGCTCTCCAAAGCTCTGAGAGAGCTAGCCTTCAGGGGAAGTGGCTTCCAGGTCAGTTCCAGCTCTGTTGCTCCAAATCCTGTATCTGAAGTATGTCCTGTCTTCAGTAGTTGGGTCTTAGCTTCAAGCTCTGGGAGGCAATCAAGGGCTGTGGCAATAGCCTGGGTAATTTTGGGGAGTCTCTTAACCACCCCAGCCAATAACTCAGAGGAAGGTTTCTACTGTCTGGCACTATTTCTTGTTATGTAGCCTTTAGCTATGCACAGGGACTCATTTAGAGATATTGTATGTGTAATTTGTCATTAGGTTCTTAGACTACTAATAAGATTTACTCTGTTTTTTTTGCACTAGCTAGGCATTATTTATCTCTCTTCACCCTTTCCCTCTCTAACCCTTCCCAATTTAAAGTGTTCCCTTTTTCCCCATTTCCCTGTTGATAATACCAGTTTCCTATGATCCCACCTCTCTTGAGTTTCTTCTTTCCCTTTATCCCCAGAGGGGATAACCCCTTCTCCCCCCTCCCAATACCCCCATTTTATCCATTTCTCCCTTAGTAACACCTGTGTCCTACTGTTCTCTCTCAGGTTCCTTATTTCCCTTACCTCCCTGGTTCCTTTTCATTATCCTGGTTCCTGTAGTTATGTCTGAATGCATACTCAAGTATAAGGATTTGGTGATAGGATCCACATATGAGGAAGAAAATATGTCATTTGTTTTTCTGAGTCTGTGTTACTTCACTTAGTATAACAGTTTCTTGTTTCATCCATTTATCTGCAAATTTCATGATTTCATCATTCTTTACTGCTGAGTAGAATGCCATCATATAAATGAACCACATTTTCATTATCTATTCATCAGTCGAGGGACACTTAGGTTGCTTCCATCTCTTAGCTATTGTGAAAAGAGCAGCAACAAACATGGATGTACAAGTATTTCTGCAATAAGATGAGTCCTTTGTGTATATGCCAAAGAGTGGTATAACTGGGTCAAATGGTAGGTTCATTTCTAGATTTTTAAGAGTTCTCAGGGCTGGAGACATGGCTCAGTGGTTAAGAACACTCTCTGTTCTTGCAGAAGACCTGGGTTCAAATCCCAGAACCCACATGGCAGCTAACAACTGTCTGTAACTCCAGTTCCAGGGGATCCAACAGCCTCTTCTGTCCTCCACGGGCATTGCATGACACAGGTGCACTTACCTACATGCAGGGAATACAAGTATACAAATAAAATAAAAATAATTATAAAATTAAAAAAAAGAGTTCTCCACACTGCTTTCCATAGGGGTACACGGGCTTGAATCCTACCAGTAGTGAATGAGCATTCCCCTTTCTCCACATCTGTTCCAGCATTTTGTATCATCTGTTCTCTTGATCTTAGGGGTAAGATGAAATTTTAAAGTGGTTTTAGTTTGCATTTCTCTAGTTACTAATGGTGTTGAATATTTTTAAAGATTTTTTTTAGCCATCTTTATTCCTTCTTTTGGGAAACCTTGTTTAGATCCTTAGCCCATCTTTATCTCTTTAAATTTTTTAAAATTTTATGTGTATGCATGTATTGCCTGCATGTAGGTAAGTGCACCCGTGTCGTGCAATACTCATGGAGGTCTGAAGAGGCTGTTGGATCCCCTGGGACTAGAGTTACGGAGAGTTGTTAGCTGCCATGTGGATTCTGATATTCAAACCCAGGTCCTCTGCAAGAGCAACTAGTGTTCTTAACCACTGAGCCATCTCTCCAGCCCCTTAGCCCATCTTTTAATTGGGTCACTTGCTTTCTCAAGTCTTTGTTTTTTTTAGTTGTTTATATATTCTGAATGTTAAACCTCTGTTTCGTCACCAGTGACACATCTGACAGAGGTTGAACATGTGTCACTGGTGAAGATTTTCTCCTAATCTGTCGATTTTCTCTTCACCTCCTTGGGTATTTCTTTTGATGTACAGAAGCTTTTTGGTTTAATGAGGTCCCATTTGTTGATCTTGACCTTGTTTCCTGGGCATTTGATGTCCGATTCAGAAAATCCTTTCCTATACCTATACCTTGTAGGTTATTGCAAAAGATTTCTTCTAACAGTTTCAGAGTTTCAGGCCTCACATTGAGGTCTTTGATCCATTTGGAGTTGACTTTTATGCAAGGTGAAAGATAAGGATCTAGTTTAATTTTTCTACAGGTGGAGATCCAGTTTTGCCAGCAGTACCATCTGTTGAAGATGCTGTCTTTCCTCCATTGAGTGATCTTGGCACCTTTGTCAAATATTGGGTGGCTGAAATTGCATATATGCATGTTTGGGTCTTCCGTGATGTTCCATTTGATGTAAGGGTCTATTTTTGTGTTAGTACCATGCTGTTTTTATTATTATAGCTCTGCAATACAGATTGAAATATGGTATTGTAATATTCCCAGCACTGCTCTTTGTGCTCAGGGGTGCTTTGGCTATCCAGGGTCTTTTGTACTTCCATATGAATTTATGATTTTTTTCTAGTTCTGTGAAGAATGTCATGGGGATTTTGATTGGCATTGCATTGAATGTATAAATGGTGTTTGGTAGGATGGTCATTTTCACAATATTATTTCTTTCAACCCATGAGCATGGGAGGTCCTTCCATCTTCTGGTAATTTCCTCAGGCTCTTTCTTTAGAGATTTAAATTTTGGTCAGGTTTACTTTGAGATATTTTACTTTTGTTTGAGGCTACTATGAATGGAAGCATTTCCCTGTATTCTTTCTCCAGTTGCATATTATTGGTATATAGAAAGGCTACTGATGTTTGTAGATTAATTTTATAACCTGTAACTTTACTGAAAGTATTAATCATTTCTGGGAGTTTTCTGGTGGAATTTTTGGTATCTCTTAGGTATAATATGATATTGTCTGCACAAAGGGATAATTTGATCTCTTCTTTTCCAATTAGTCCTTCTTTAATTTCCTTCTCTTGTTTTATTGCTCTAGCAAGTGTTTCAAGCACTATGTTGAAAAGGAGTGGAGATAGTGGATATCCTTGTCTGGCTCCTGATTTCAATGGGAATGCTTCCAGTTTTTCTCCATTTAGAATGATGTTGGCTGTGGGTTTGTTATAGATGGCTTTAATTATGTTGAGGTATGTTCCCTCCAGTTCAGTTCCCTCTAGGACTTTGAACATAAATACATGTTGAATTTTGTCAAAGGACTTCCTTGCATCTATTTAGATGACTATGAGTTTTTTGTCTTTGAGTCCATTTATATGATTGCTGATGTTTATTGACTTTGTATATTGAACCATCCCTGCATCTCTGGAATAAAGCTAACTTGATCATGGTAGATGATCTTTTTGATGTGTATCTATGTGTGATTTGCAAGTGTTTTCTTGAAAATTTTTGCATCTGTGTTCATTAGGGATATCGGGCTATGGTTTTCTTTTTTGGTTGTATCTTTACCTGGTTTTGTATTAGAACAATGGTGACTTCAAAGAAGGAATTTGGGAGTACTCCCTCTGTTTCTGTCTTTTTGAATAATTAAAGTAGTATTGGATATAGGTCTTCTTTAAATGTCTGGCAGAATACTCCTGTGAATTCATCTGGGCCTGGGTTTTTTTTAGTCAGAGGTTTCATATTACTGTTTCAATTTCCTTATATGTTATGGGTCGTTTAAACTGTTGATCTCCTCTTTGTTTAACTTTGGTGGTTCACATGATTTTAGGTACACATCCATTTCTTTTAGGTTTTCAAATTTAGTAGCATATAGGCTTTTAAAGTATTCCCTTATAGTGTTTTGGATCTTTTGGTGTCTGTTGTGATGCTTCCTCTTTCAGCTCTGGTTTCTTTGATTTGGCGATGCTCTTTCTTTCTTTTGGTTAACTGGGCTAAGGGTCTGTCTATCTTGTATTATCTTTTCAAAGAACCAGCTCTTGGATTCATTGATTCTTTTTGTTATTGTCTTTGTTTCGATTTCATTAATTTCTCCTCTGATTTTTGTTATTTCTTCTTGTCTGCTGGGCTTGGCTTTCATTTGCTGTTGCTTTTCAAGTATCTTGAGTTGCAATATTGAGTCATTTATTTGTGTTCTTTCCGATTTTTTAATGTAGGCACTTAGAGCTATAAACTTCCCTCTAAGGACTGCTTTTAAAGTATCCCAGATGTTTTGTTGTGTTGTATTGTACTTTTCATTTAGTTTCAGGAATACTTTAATTTCTTTCTTAATTTCTCCTTTGACCCATTCATCATTCATGAGTGTGTTATTTAATCTCCATGAGTTTGTGTATTTACTAGGGCTTCTTTTGTTGTTTATTTTAAGCTTTTTGCAATGTGGTCTGATAGAATGCATAGGATTATTTCAGTTGTTTTGTATTTGTTGAGGTTTATTATGTGCCCGAATATGTGGTTGAATTTGGAGAAAGTTCCATTGGGTGCCGAATAGAAAGTATATTTTTTTGGTGTTTGGGTATAATATTTGGTATATGTCTGTTAGGTCCATTTGACGTATGGTTTTGTTTAATACATATGTCATTGTTTATTCTTTTTCAGTAAACATATCTGGTGGAGACAGTGGGGTTCTGAAGTACCCTACTATTAGTGAGTTGGAATTAATCTGTGTCTTAAAGTGCTGTAGTGTTGTTCTTATGAAGTTGGGTGCACTAGAGTTTGGTTCATGCATGTTCATGATTGTAATATCTTCTCAGTCAGCTGTTCCTTTGATCAGAATGAAGTGAACCTCTTTATCTCTTCTGATTAGTTTCAGTTGAAGTCTATTTTTTTCAGATATTAGAACTGCAATTCCTGCTTGTTTCTAAGTGCCATTTGCTTGGAATATTTTTTCCATCCTTTTACTTTAAGGTAGTGCGTGTCCAGGTGAGATGGGTTTCTTGAAGACAACAAAAAGATGGATTTTGTTCCTTAATCCATTCAATTAGCCTGTGCCTTTTAACCGGGGTCTTCAATCCATTGATATTTAAAGATGTTATCATTGAAGTTATTATTGGAAGATGTGTATTGGCTCCTGCCTTTTAATTTATGTTATCATTCTTGGTCTAACTTTGTATTTCCACAGTTATACTTTCATTTAGTTTCTTTCGCACCTTGGGTATTGTTTTTCCTTTGTTCATCTCTTTGTATTGGTTCAAGAATCGTCTGAACAGCTGGGTTTGTGGACATGAATTCTTTCAGCCTATTCATGTTGTGGAAGATTTTTCTTTCCCATTCAACTTTTGTTGGATAAAATATTCTGGTTTGGCATCTGTCATCATTTAAAACTGGGAACACTTTGGTCCAGGCTCTTCTGGCTTTCATAGTTTGCACTGAAAAGTCGCTGTAATTCTGATGGGTTTTCCTTTATATGTGACTTGTTGTTTTTCTTTGCATCTTTCAGTATTCTCTCTTTTTTCTGTACAGCCAGTGTTTTTACTATGATATGCCATGCAGAGCTTCTTTTCTGGTCCTGTTTATTTGGTGTTCTGTGTGATTCTTTTATTTGTATGGGCATATCTTTCTTTAATTTTTGGAAATTTTCCTCCATAGTCCTGTTGAAGATCTGCTCAATACCATTATTCTGAGATTCTTCTCCTTCCTCTATGCCTATTTTGCATATATTTGGTCTTTTCATAGTGCCCAACATTCCCTGCATATTAAATTCCTGTTTTTAAAAGTTTTCATTATCTTTGCTTGAGCAGTTCAGTTCTTCAACTTTATCATCCTGTCCTGATAGTCTGTTTTCCCTTTCATTCATTCTATTGGTGAGGCTTTATCCCGTCATTTTGAGTTTGTTTATTGTGTGTTTCACTTCCTTCTCCATTTCAGCTGGAGTTTTCTTAGATATTTCTCTCTCTTTTAAAAAAATGCATTCAGAAGTTTAATCCTATCTTATTTTAGTTCTTTGATTTTTGTTTGTTTGCGTGTTCTTTACATTTGTTGAATTCTTTGCTCATGTTTATGTTGTTCTTTTAAATTCTGTGTCCTGGGTTATATCAAGGGGGTTCTCCTTGTACAACTCCTCTGTACGACTATTGGTGTTTGATGGGGTTTGATTTGGGGTTCTAATATCATTTGTTATGATTTTGGCATTTGGATTTCTTTTGTTGTTTGTGATTTTGGTGTGACACTCAAGCCTTCCTTTGTTGAAGTGACTTTTGTTTCTGTTTGTATACTTGACATGCCTTGGTTGTTTTCTTATTGGGTATGAAAAGCTTGTTGGACTATGCTTCAGGTTCTCTCTTTTGATTCTATATTGGAGGGACCAGATGGGTCTAGTCCAACTACTCAGGAGTTCCCAGAGAGGCCCAAATCAGGTGAGAATCAGATTCTGTAAGGCTTCCTCCTAAAGCCTGGGCACCTCTAGCCAGCAGGCACAGCACAATTTGGCAAGCTTGTTAGGCAGAGGCTGGATTCAGGAGATCTCAGGCAGTCTGACAAAGTCTGGACCCCTACTAAAGGCCAGGGAAGCCTAGCTCTGCAGCATTGGTTGGGGGTATAATTGGTCCCAATGTAGGGTGCTGGGCATGGTGTGATTTGGAGAGCTCACCAACAAGAGAAGCTAAAAGGTAGTCCAGAGATCTGGGGTGCTAAATCCAAAAGTGGCCTGTGTCCAAGCCTAGAGGGAGAGCAGGGTGTGGAGTTGGGGATACTGGAGTTGCTCAGACTGTAGAGTCAAGGTTCAGTGGGCAGGATCAGATTCACCAGGGAAGAAGGCTTGTCTGGGGAGTTCAAGGCAAATTGGGGGTAGGGTCAACCAGGGTAGAAGGCTGGTCTCAGGAGTGCAAAGTCAAATTTGGGGTGGGGCAGCCTGTGAAGGCTCTGAGACACTAGACTGAAAATTTGAGCTGGTCTGACTGCAGGAATCAGGATGCAATGGGCAGTGTGTAGGAGAGCAGCCCAGAGACCTGGGGTGCTGAGAGCCAAATTAGGCCTGTGCCCAAGGCTAGAAGGAGAATAGGATATGTGGCCCCAATTAGGTTCTTACTAGCTGTGAACTTTCCCCTAAAGGACCTAAGTTCAGGGAGCATGCAGTGTACCAGGAAGCTCTTGACTCTGCCAATATGAAGTTTACAATGTAGTTTGTAAGACACAGGGTAAAAAAGATTATAATAAATGGGATATAGTCTCTTGAGGAGGTAAAGATGTGGATCTGAGGGAAAACAGCACAGATACATATCTGAGTTCACAGAAAAAAGTCCTAGGAATCTGTGCTGTCCGGTGGAACTGGAAATCACTTGCTGAAGTTTAGAAGTGAGAAAAAAATGTTTTCCAGGCAAGGACAATGTCAAGTGTGGATCTCAGAGATGACTTAAAAGAAACTCACACAAGCTAGGGACAATTAAATCATAGGTAAGTCACAAGCAAAATGAAGTTGGGGATATTGATAGAGAAATAAAAGAAAGCCAGTGGAGATGTGCTACGGCATCTAGACACTAAGCACAGGAGAGAAGCTGAAGAGTTTTAAGCTGTGAGGACATGTAATGCTTTTATCTTGTTAAAAAGCTCAATAAAATAATAAGTTTAAAGGGCTGGAGAGATGGCTCAGCAGTTAAGGACACTGGCTGTTCTTGCAGAAGACCCGGTTTCGGATCCCAGCACCCACATGGCAGCTAACCACTGTCCATAACTCCAGTTCCAGGGGATCTGACAGCCTCTTCTGTCCTCCACGGGCATTGCATGACATGAGTGCACTTACCTACATGCAGGCATAACACTCATACACATAAAATAATAAAATATTTTTTTTAATTTAAAAAAGCATAAATATATATATTTTATTTGCTATATTTATTTTATGTGTATGAGTGTATGTATAAGTGCACCTGTGTTGTGCAACACCCTTAAAAGTCAGAAGAGCGCATTGACTCCCCTGGAGCTGGAATTGCAGATGGTTGTTAGCCATCATGTGGGTGCTGGAATTTGAACCTGGGTCCTCTGTAAGTACAGCCAGTGCTCTTATCTGCTGAGCCATCTCTCCAGCTCCAAGGCCTTCATCTTGTGAAGGTCATTAGAATGCAGTATAATTAATGAACAGGAGAGTGGTAGAGAAGGTCTGGGGACACCAGTTGGAAAGGACAGGCTGTGGATCAGATGAATAAGTAGAACTAAGCAGTAGAAATTAGGAGAAGCAGTCACATTTAAAAACATGATAGATTGGGTCTAGGGAAGTAGCTCAGTTGGTCACGTGCTTTCCTAACATGCGTGAAGCCCTGGGTTCAATCCTTACCACCATATAAACTGAGGATGGTGCTGCACACCTGTAATCCCGGGATTAGGTGGAAGAAGGAAGAAGAGAAGTTTGAGATCATCCTCAGCTGTATAGTGAGTTCAGGGTGAGACCAGGATAAATAACAGCCATCAAAAGAAGAAGAAAAAAGGAGTGAAAGAGAGTGAAATTAAATTATTGAGCTGATTTATTTTATTATTTATGACTATGCTGTATATTGCTCTAGGGACACAATGAATAAAGCTGACCAGTATGTCTAGGCTCTATTTTCAGAATGATGGACAGTGTAGAATAAGATGTTATTTGCAGGTTTTTCCTTTTAAAAGCTGGATAGATGGTGGAAACACAAATGGAGATGTGATTAAAAATAAAAAACGACTTGGTGTTTGTACAATAGAAACTGGATTAATTACTTAAATTAACTTTCTTAACACTGCTATCTTCCGTAGAAAAATAAAATGAGAAGCAAATATAAAAAGAGACAGTGAGTCTAGAGTTTTCTAAAACAAGTGCGTTATCTTTTTGAGCTTTCTCCACACTTACGTAATTGATAGACAAAGCAAAATAAGATTGGGAGAAGGCTGGTGCGGTTGGAGTTGCTGATTGATTGCAGATATTACTTATCATTGTATAATGCCTCGCTCACCCATTTAGATGTGTACACATCACATGATTTTAAAATTGTTTACCTTGAAATTTTATAGACTACTTGAGCATAACACTGTCACTCAGAAGTTTGTTGTTCAGAAATGAATATATTTGTGTTCTTTTGAAAGCTGTTTATTCTATTTATTAGCCCATTTTTTT
>NW_008331829.1:2173706-2185867 GCF_000622305.1 Nannospalax galili
GTTTGTTTGTTTTTGTGTGTATGACTGTTATGCCTGAACGTATGTAAGGGCACCTATGTCATGCAGTGTTAGAATAGGGTGTCAGATCCCCTGGAATTGGAGGTATGGATGATTGTTAGCCACCATGTTGGTGCTGGGATTAAAACCTAGGTTTTCTGCAAAAGCAGCCAGTGTTTTGAACACTTGAGTCATCTCTCCAGCTTCTCAGTAGCCCATTTGTTAATTGGCAGCTTTGACCCAGGTGTTCCTCTCTCCCACATCCTACCTATAGAGATATTTACACTTTTTAATTGGTGCTCTATTTACTATGACAAGGAAATGGATCAAAGATAGACGTCCATCTACAGATGAATGGATAATGAAAATCTGGTATTTATAAGATGAAGATTCTTCAGCTCTAAAGAAAAATGTAATCACGAAAATCCAGGAAAATGGATGGACTTAGAATGCATAATACAGAGAGTGGTCACTCCATCTCAGAAAAGGAAGAAAAAAAAAGCATGCTCTTCATCATCTGCAGATCCTAGCCAGTAATATATACATGTAAGCAGCTCTAAGGGTCAGTGTACTGTAACATTTAGAAAGGCGACCAAGCAAGGATAATACTAGGAGATGAGGAGGGACGATGACCAGACACAAGGACATATGGGTCGTGGAAGAGGATCTAAAGCTAACTGTTTTTCTAGTTTCAGTTCTTGGTTTTTGCTTTCTTTGTGATGGATAAGTACATAAATACGTAACAGAGAGTGAAAAATGAAGCTCTCTGGTTTCAGAATTGTTGCTGTACAGAAGTCCATGTAGAGCTGGGCACTGGGCAACTGTTTGGGTGTCTACCTTAATCTAGCTGTGTGATGTTTTTGTGAGTTCATTGCAACAAATGATTTTTATTTAAAAAAGAATGAATACAACCCAAACTTATTTTCCAAGCTTCTATGAATTTCTTCAAAAATTCCACCCTAATGTTGAATTCTAGTGTTTATATCTAGCATCTAAACACAGTATTCAGTAGACCATTCATATAGATATCAATTATTTCAAAATTTTATTTGCGTCACACTAAAAATAAAATGTTTTCTTAGGCAATGACAGAAATATGAGAATCATTCTGTAATAATCACCATCAAGAATGACATCTAAGATTATATGCATTATTTTAATTAGGAGTACTTCAAAATACATATGGCTTTCTTTGGATCATAAGCAGTATAATGAGATTTGATTTGAAAATGCAATCTCTTCTGCAAGTTCAATTAAAATAAAGCCCCTGCATCTCAGTAACGGTGAGTGATTAGAGAAATTTTTATCAGACTCGTACTTTGAGTCATAATTCAAAGAATCTATTTTATTTTTTAAGGTCTGCAAAGTAGTTTGTGAGGTAATGATTAGCGTTCCAAATCAATGGAAGAAGTTTAAGAGTGATTAGATTACACGTCTTAATCAGCATGTAATTTAATGTTACTGATGGATTTAAAGAATTTTTATTTATTCTCAAAAGACAATCTGCTATGCTAATGTACCTTATAATTAATGAAATACAGGCTTCAACAGTTGGAGTATATTGCATGTGTAGGAATGAATTTGTCCATATTGTACAAAGCCCCATTAACTTTGGTTTTTTCCTTTTGAAACATAAAGTTTATGACATTTAACTGAGTGTTATGCTTATTTTTCTCTTGTTTTTATTTTATCCTGGGGAAAGTAGGGTGATTATTTCTGGGGGAAAAATAGAATATTAGGGATAAAATGCTATGTGCATACTTACTGTCAAGTACACAGGGTTTTTGGATTCTGAAGACTGAGACTATATTTATTTTTAAATTTGTTCCAAATACAATTTCAATTCACATTTATCTATAGTAGCTAAGATACAGTGTCAAGCATTACCCTAATGCCTTTCATTATAGGGAAATATAGATTCACAATGGTTTACTTCCTGAAAAGTCACACTATTAATTTCTTCCTAGAGAAGCTCATGATAAAATTTATTTGTCATAATGATAAAGTATATAAAATATATGGAAACATGATCTGAATTTATAGAGAAATCATTTTTTGTAGAATAAATATAAAAATACACTATATCTCCACTAGAAAGTATATGTAAATAAAAGCAATAGTTTCTAGATATTATTAACTTATCACATAAATATGTAAAACCTGGTTTACAGATACAGCTCAGTGATAGAATACACTCCTACCTGGCTTGGATCTCAGGACTCAATTTCTGAAATCCAAAGCAACAACAAATCTTTACAAACTAACAAAGGTTTCACTTAAATTGCTCCTTCCCTCCCCTGTTGATTGGCAGTTTATAAAGTCAATAAAGTTATATTGGTGTCATTAGCCAACATGGGGATTTAAATTCATACTCTCATTTTTTTCTGTAATCTGTCTAAAAGGAACTCAAACTGATTAAACAATAGTCTCTATCTCTCTCTTACCAAGGTAAATTAGGGATTTGGATGCAGGGAATCTCAGAATGATGAATAGAGGTAAAATTTACAAAGAACTGATAAGAAAGGCCCCCTTCTGTGCCTCTATTCAGGCCATCCAAGAGTCTGAATGCCTAATGACTATAAAAAAGAAAATACCAAGGTCTCAGAACCCAGCAGCAAAGAGAAGGCCAATGATTCTAATTACTACAAACACAGTTTTATAGATGAGCACATTGATTCTTACTAGGCTTCCTTTACCCAGCTGTCATTTTACATTGTAAAAGTTTTTAGTCCTATTACAGTATGGTGGAAGTTGTGTGTTAAGTACTGTATTGACTTCTGAGGAAAACACGGATAACCTATGGTTCCATGCCAGAGTGTTCAGCCTTTTGGCACTGTGAAGCATCATCACCATCTACAAAGTTCATGAGAACTGCACAATCATGTTACAGAGAGAAAAATGTCAACAAAAATTCCAGAATGTTTTAAGTGAGTTTGTGATTTTGTGTAGGGTGGCACAGCTACAGTAGATACAGCCAGGGAACCACAGATTTGACAAACTTGTAATGAAAAGAGATGTTTCCCTGTGCCCTACTCTGTGTCCTGTGACCATTGTGCCTCACTCTGTATCCTGTGACCACTGGTCACCTTCCATGGCAGGGCAGTCCTCCAGAGGCCATTGCTTTCATAGGTCCTACTTCTCAGTACTGGTTCAATCACCATTAAGTTCCAATATCAGTTCAGAAGAGAAGGAACTTCCATACAATACGACACTGATTCTCACATGAGATTGTCTTGAATGAACTATTTTACTATAGTCTATGGAAATTTTAGGAAAAAGGATACTGCTCATCCTCAAAATGCTGTCATAGGCATTTTAAGTGTATTCTCTCACTTCAATGAAGTTTAAAAGACATATATTCTCATTATCTGTGGCAGTGCTAGGCTCACAAAGATATGTAACTTGTTGAAAGTGACCCAAATTTGGCACAGCTGATTATTAGCATAGCTGAGACTCAATCACAGATCTGCATTATACACAAAGACTACTGAAGGACGAGCCGCAGGCTTCTCTGCTTCTCAGAAGACTTTTCCAGAAGTCAGGGCAATGAGGATAGCTCTAAGGCTAATACTTAGTCCAATTTTGAAGGACAACACTTGGGTGGCAGTGAATGATCCTCCAAACATTTCTCCTTACACACCGTTCAGCCAACATTCTTGATGGCAGGCTGACATGCTTTGAATGGCTGAGTCCCCCAAATTATCAGGTTGTAACCCATCTGCCAATGTGACTGTATTGGGTCTTGAGGTTTTTCAAAGGTCATTAGGTCATGAGGGGAAGACCCTCTAGAATGGGGTCAGTGTCTGAAGACATACCAAGAGGGCACCATTGATGGAGACTGTCCCCACACCAGACACCATCCATTCCGTAAGACATTCTGTTTTCTAGGATTATGGTGAGTTCTTGTGTATAATCCACTTAGCATATGTTATACACAACCTGAACAGATGAAAGCATGGAATCTAAGGATTCCTGAGGTATCAAATGACTGTGTAGGTTGCCAGTTCAATGGAGCAGTGCTGCATTGAGGGACTGGGATTTGGGAGTTATTGCATCATAACGAAGTCCATGACCCATCCAATAACATCCCAAAGTCTGGGCTATTAATCCGATTGTAATAGCTGTTCAGATTTATTAGGAAAGCAATCCAAACCCCACTTATAAATGGTTTGTTTTCTCCTTTAACCTGAGGTTGGAAATCAAACATTGGTTTGATTTTCAGTTATAAACTCCAATTTATTTGATTTACCCATAAAGCACAAGTGACAAGATTACATTCCTATTGAATAATTACAACATCCCACTTAACTTGTAAAATTGCTAGTGGTTAAATGTTTCAACAATTTGCAGGAGGGAGCTCTGTCAGATTGTACCTTTTCACTCAACATTCTTTTCATCAGCAGTTTTGAACAAGATCCACTTTAAGTATACATAGCATGTTCTATTTAAGAACAGAAAAAGTGAGAGTGTGATTAAAAAATGTGAGAGTAAGTGAGTGAAATTAGCTGCTAAATTGTATTTTAAAAAATTCCATGACTTCCAATGTAAGGATTTTTGGGAAGAATTTAGGACTATAATATTGAATACATGTTATTTAATAATGAATAAAGGATTCTAAAGCAATTTTAAGTTCTGTTCAAATTAGACTTTCAAAAATAGTCTTTTCTAAATTATCCACATTAAAAAGAAAATATGGATATTTAAGAAAGATCAGATTTTCTCCAGTTGTTCTCCAGTTGTTGTGGACAAGAATTGACAGAAAAATTACTTGCAGAGCCTTTCTTTGCTGTTACATAAATTTCAAACAGTCTCCAACTTTAGATGATGAATCTTAGAGTCCATAGTTCCTCTCCTTTACAATGGTGCAGAAGCAAAAACAGCAGTCTATATAGCTATTTATACCTACTTTCAGAATAATATCAATAAATTATAGGATAGCCCATGCTTTTTCATAAAATAGGCTATTGTTGGATGACTTTTATTTCAACAACATAGCCTAACGCCAATGCTCTAAACATGTTTAAGCCCAATTGGTATAAATTAGGTTGTTCAAGAGGTTAGGTATATTAAATAAATTTAAAAGTTTATATTTTCAAATTATGATCAGATTTGTCTGTACATAACTGCATTGTAAGTCAAGGAGCATGAATAGTTTCATCTGTTCTTTGTAGTAAAAACAGAGGTACTATCAAGTAGTTTTATGTCCAAATCCACCATAGATAGTGACATGGGGCTAAAATGATTTAGTGTCTACTGGTCCAGTTTCATTCTTCTCTATTCTGTTCAGTTATGTAGAGGCTCTGTTTAAATGAACAGAAAATACTTAAATCCATAGTAGTGTCTTTAAAAATGACATATGTGGTGGCACATGCCTTCAACCCCAACACTCCAGAGGCAGAAATAGGCTCTGTGATATCTCTATGGGATCTAGTCCAGCCTGGTCTACATAGTAACTTCCAGGCATCTGGGACTACAGAAAGACCCTCCCTTAAATAAGAGCCAAAATTACCAACATATTATACCTTTAGTATTTTTGCATAGACCCTGCAAATATTTCTAAAGATGCATACACACACATTTATATATTTCTCAAATGTGTAAAATATTGAAATGGTTGATAAAAGGATGTTGGGAGGAGATCAAAGTTTTAAAACATGACTGCTAGTTAGATAGGTGTTATATATTTGAAATTATTTACTTTAAAATCTTTGTACTTCTACTGAGTAAATGTTTACTTAATACCCACTTTTAGAATGAAATGTGGTAGGTAAATGGCACAGAACTAAAAAACAGGAATGACATCTATCCTCCAAGAAATTGGACGTCATAGAGTGACACGAATGAATCAGCAAATAAATATGTATTGAAGGACAGCTCTAGGAAAAATAATAGAGCGTTATAAGAGAGAAAAATATTGGGGAACTAGAGAGAAATACTTCCTTGGTCCACACTGAATTGTCTAAAACAAGAAAGGTCTTAGAAAATCTGAGGTTGGACAACGGGTCTCCATCAGTCCTTAGGGAGCTGGTTGGTATTTGAATGCAATAGGGAAGTCAGGTTTTAAAAGAAATGGGACAGTTTCTAATCTATGATCTGAAAAAGAAAGAACATTCTAGAAATCTGGAGGAAACATTTGTGGGTTGGCTAATTCCAGCAGCCGTTTGACCTATGGGCACAAACTTCTTGTTACCCAGGGTGTGACACGCGGGTTTATATTCATGACGATCATAGAAGAATTTCTACCATAGAAACAAAAGGCAACCCTTCACGGGGGAAAAAATTAATGTAAACTGCTGAATAACAATATTTCCAAGATAATTTTTCTTTATTTTGCTTTTTAATCTTTTGAGGCAGACTGGTTCATGTCTTATCTCTGTTAAGTTCAAGTCCACTGTTGTATGTAGTAACCAGCAGTAGGCATCCCAAAGTCCTACAACACCTTGAGGTACAAATTCTCATTGAACTGTTTTCCTCTGTCTTCGTCTATTCGGAATACTATAACAAAATGCCATAAACTGGGTAGCTTATTAAAAAAACATAAATTTATGTGTCAGTTCGGAAGTTCCAAGATTAGCCAGTAGCAGATTTCATGTCTGATAAGGGCTGTTTCCTGATTCACACATTGGGTCTTTTTCAGTTGAAGATGAGGATACAATGCTTGCCTAGAAGGCACAAGGCCCTGGGTATGATCTGCAGCACATAAACACACGCACACATGCACACACGAGCGCACACATTCATGTACATGCATGTGCAACTTTGTTGTCTGCTTTACTACAGTTGGGATTGCCTATGCAGTCCATTTAAAAAGACACTAATTTTAATTATGGGGGTTCCACTCTCTTATTAAAATCTTCTCCCAAAGGCGTCACATCCTGCTGCTGTTACCTGGGACTGGAGAGATGGCTCAGTGGAGAGATTGCTGCTCTTGCAGAAGCCCTGGGTTCAGCTCCCAGCACCCACATGGTAGCTCATAACTACCTGTATCTCCAGCTTCAGACACATATGTCCTCTTCTGGCCTCTGTGAGCACCACACACTCATTATGTACATGCATACATGTAGGCAAACATAGCACATAGAATAAAACAAATCTCTAGACTAGCACCTTGGGCAGAGTTTCAGTGTATGAATTTTAGGAGGTCACCATGCAGATTGTGCCATCCTCAATCATTAAATTTATTTAAGTGCATTTATTTATTATATGTGTGAGGGGCACCAGACCATAGACACATGCAATGGTCAGAAGACAACGAGCAGGACTCTGTTCTTTCCTTCCACTATGTGGGCCCTGGGAACAGGACTGAGGGCATCAGCCTTGGTGGCAAACCTCTTTACCTACTGAGCCATCTCACCAGCCCATCTTCAGGCATTTTTGTTTCTTAGAATCACGAAAAACTGTAAACATACACAGCATATCCAGTAACGTATCATGAATAATAGATGAATTTAATCTACCATGGTAAGCATGAATAATATTCAAGCTGAACACAAAAGTATCCAAAGTAAACCATAAGAATTTTCAAAAATTATTAAATCAGTAATTATCAAAAATAATAATGAGAGAATTGATGACAATGAGAAACATAATTGAATTTTGAAAATAGTCATGTAAATCTCTAGAAAGAAACAACAAAAATTGAAAATAAAACTTCAATGGATAATTTAAAAGTTTTATATATATATATATATGAAGAGATGGCTCAGTCATTAACCATTAACAGCACTAGCTGCTCTGGCAAAGAACCCTGGTTTGATTCCTGGCACACACATAGTGGCTAACAACTGTTCATAACTCCAGTTCCAGGGTTTCTGATACCCTCTTCTCACCTCTGTAGGCTTTGCACAACACAAGTGCACTCACATGCATGTAGACAATGAACTCATACACATAAAATAAAATAATACATAATATATATTAAAGTTATATATATACACATATGTATATATAATATTGGTCAGTAGTTTCTGAGCTGAAATTAAATATGAAGTAGTAACCCAGAAAAATAGAAAAGGTAGTTTCAAAAATGAAGAGATCTAAAAAAAACTATTATTCAGATGACTTCATTCTAAATTCCAGAAAAAAAGAGGGATGATCGGGTAATAACGAATTAATAGGAATATTTGAAGATATAATGGCTGAAAATGTTCCAAGATTCATTGAAGGCTCAACTTCTTAAACAGATTATTTATTTATTTGTGTGTGTGCCAGTACCTAGGAAGGCCAGAAGAGAGCATCAGGTTCCCAAGCATGAGTTACAGACAGTAGAAAGCATCCTGATGTGAGTGCTGGAATTGAACTTGAGCCCTCTACAAGAACAGCAAGTGCTCTTAACACTCTAGTCACCTCCATTTTTAAGATCAAGCCAAGTAGAATATGCTAAAAAGTAAATCCCCATATAAATAAATTTGGGCAAAATGCTCTTAGAAAAGGGGCTACTGAAGAAAGCTAACTAAACTGCATTCAAAGATTTCTCATTGTCAACAAAATGGGACCAAAAAGAAAGGATTAACTTCAAATTAAGGGAAGATTACTATCAACCCGGAAATGCACACCCCTTTAAAGTGCTATTCAAATATAAGAAATAAAACGTTTTTGAAAAAGACTAAATAAGCTTATTATTTACAAGCTTCCACTGAAATAAAAATAGTTCAATAAGAAGGAAATTGAATCCTACAGGAAGAAATACGGTTAAAAGCATGGTGTAGAAAGTCATTTTTCAGTGAACATATGAGTAATTGTTGGCAGTATTATAAAGGCACACTGACAAAGGAATCAAAAGAAAACACAAAATAATGGAATACTGAAAATATATCCATAATTTAAAATACTATAAGTAATATAAGCAGTTTGAAATATTTTAACTGCAATTTTGAAATTTTTAGGAGTATAGCTCTGTGCCACTTTTGAGATTTATAAAATATTAAATGATAGACAACCTGACTGTAAAGAGAGTGAAAGAAAAGATGTCTCAAGAAAGAAAACTGATATAACAGGATGAAAACTCACAGAAAGTGATTCAAGGTAGAGTTCATAACAAAGCCAGGCAGTGTCATCCAATTACAAGACAATCTCACAAATGAATAAAAACCAAGGAATCATGAAGATACAGCATTTCTAAATATTCACCACCAACCAGCATCTATATAAAACAACTGATCACATTCTCAAAATGAATCTACACACCCACAATTATAATTCAGGATTTTTATATACTGCCTCATCAATTGATAAATCACACATGATCTGAGTGTACAGGACATAACTCAGTTTAAAAATCACTTGCAGGAGAACCCGAGTCCTATTGCTAGAACCCATGTAAAATGCTCGACATGGTACCACATGCTTTTAACCCCAACACTGGGGTGATGTAGACAGGTAGATACCTGCAGTTCACTGACCAGAAAGTTTAGTAGAATTTGTGAGCCTTGGACCAATGACAGATCCTTCTGTAAAGAAGATGGATGGTATTCCTGAAGATGACACCCAAGGTTGTGCAGAGATCCTCACCTACATCTGTACCTACGCACATGAACACATACGTAAACGTTAAAAATACTGAAATACCAAATTTCATAGCCTCCTATTATTTGTGCTTTTTATTAAGGTGAGTTTACCAAAATTTCCACTATAAATTCATATTTTCATCATGTACACACAAATTTCAACCAGAACACACACACACACACATATCAATCAGTTTAGATTCTCCTGATAACACTTTGTTATGCATAGAAGCAATTGATTAAGAGCTTCAAGACTTAAAATTCCAGTTCTGGTTGTGTCTCTAAGCAGTTCTGTGACTCTCAGAAAGTCCTTTCAATTTCCAACCCCTATTTCCTTATTGCAAATTGAGGTGATGAGGTCAGACAGAAGCCAAGAGCTCTCATGTTTGCCACTCCATAAATGTATGCAAAATATTTGATCTTTTGGAAATTATTTTTGTTACTTATAAATTTATGTTTACATTATATACTTCATGAGCATATATGGATGGTCCAGAAATTAATTGTTCATAAAAGCAAGGATAACGTTATTTATTCATAGCTGTCATAATACTGATCTCAGCTAAAACCCAGGCACCTTGTAATATTCCCAAATAAATGAGGTAGTTCAATAGAGTACAAACCTGGGAGGTGTCCCTGAACCTCTAGATGAGTTGGAAAGAGAGGCAATGGGCTCTCTGACTTTGAAAAGGACACCTAGGTAGCAACTTATAAGAATGAAAAAATAAGACAAAACATTACAAAAAATAGCTACTTTAGCTGCAATTTCCACTAATTTTTTAATTATTTAAGAATTTCACTTGTGACTGCTGTATTTATATCATTCCTACCCCTTCTTTTCTTCTTTCCAACTCCTCCCATGCCTCCCTCACACTCCCTCTAAAATTTCTGACCTATTCCTTATGAATTATAAAAGGTTTGGTTGTTTTTCACTCTCTCTCTCTCTCTCTCTCTCAAGTCCATTTAATGTTGATCATATGTGCATGTGTTTAGGCCTGACAGTTTGGGATTGGATAGCCTATCAGGGAGCTCATCCCTGGAGTTAATTGATTCTTCCTCTCTTTGCATCCATCGTTTTTCTGTCACTCTTCATCTGGGGATGAGACATGGTGAAGTTCACCCCATCTATATTGGCATGTCAACAGTGTGGTCATTAATGAGGTCTTGTTTAGGCCGCCATATTGTTGAGATTTCATGGGTGAATACCCCTGCCATTTCTAGAAGACGCTATCTGGCAGCTGGCATCCTGATCCTCTGGCTCTCAGGATAGTTCTATACCCCTTCTCCTGGATGCTCCCTGAGCTTAGGTGTAGGATTGTGTTATAAATGTTACCGCTGGGTGCCCCATGGTTAATTGCTCTCTGTTTAACCTTCTACCCACAGATCAGCATAGCTCTTCCCCCCTCATCAAAAACAGATTCTTTTTGCAACAGATGGAAACTAAATGATATTTTAAATCGAGGTATCTTTATGTCACCTGATACAAGTTTCCCATTTTTAAACATTACCTGAGAAATTTGACAGCTTTTTATTTTTCCTGTAATTTCCTATGACTTGTATTAATTTCTATATGTATTTCCATAAAGCAATGTGATACCTCATTCATCTTTTATTTTAAAGATCTCTATGAACATAAAATGTATTTTTTTCAGAATTTAAGAAATCTATATCACTTTGTAGTAAATTTGGGCAGATAAGATTGCATAGCAAGTAAAGGTGTTCGACATCAAGTTTGATGACCTGAGTTCAGGACTCAGGACCCACAGAGTGACAGGAGAGAACTGACTTCTGCAAGTTGTCCATTGCCATGACATGGACACACACATACACATACACACACACACACACACACACACACACACACACACACACAAGAAAGGAATAAAATTCACATATTCTAAGTCCAAGACTGTTGGATCTCTCATATAGCCCAATCTGGACTTGAACTCCTTGTGTAACGAGGAAGACTTTGAATATCTGATGTTCCTGCCTTCATCTCCCAAGTGCTGGATCATAGTCATGTGCCAACATTCCTGGTTTATGAAGTGCTAGGGGTATGTGCATGGCACAGGAGCGCTCCACCAGCACCTGAGCATATCCAAACCCAGATGATTATTTCAAAATGCCAAATTGGATGCTTTTAACTCTAGTACTCTAGACTCTCCTGTGTGCTATGTGGGAGTCAGGCTTTGAGATGTCCATCTTTTGAAAGTCTCACAGGTATTGTGATAATTTGAGAGAGATACACCTCACAGATAAAGAAACTGAGGTTCAGAGGAGTTCAGGGATTGAATTCACATATTCTAAGTCCAAGACTGTTGTATTTCAACAAGTTAAACTTATATATTATAACCCTTGGTGATAGTGGTGATGTGAAGGCATGGGGTATCAAATATCAGAGGACATGAAGGAGTGAGACTATCTTTTTAAATGAGCCTTTTTTTTTCTTTTTTTTAAAATTATTTTTTACAATTAAAGTTACAGTTTTAACAACATGCAAAATATTACAGTAATTCAGATTTTTTGGCATAATGATTACAGATTTGATAAACACATTTTATATCTCATAATAGCGATGAAGATTATACAAAAGCTATTAAAACAATTATAAGAATAAATTCAATTGTCACTTAAGTATCTAAAGCTATTTTCCTTTGC
>NW_008331829.1:2190650-2191723 GCF_000622305.1 Nannospalax galili
GGCTTACTGAGTGTTTCACTTCCTTCTTCATTTCAGCTCTTTTCTAATTGGCTTATGGAGTGTTTCACTTCGTTCTTTATTTCAGCCTGAGTATTTTTCAATATTTCTAGCTCTTTTCTGAATTCATTCAGAAGTTTATCCCTATCTTCCTTCAGATCTATGATTACCTTGTTTGTGTGTCCTTTAAATTCACTGCATTCTTTTATGATATTCATCATTGTTCTTTTGAGTTCCATGTCCTGCATTGTCTCTAGGGGATTCTCATTGTGCTCCTCTAGAGGATTACTGGTATTTGGTGGGGATATGTTATTTTGGTTTTTCATGTTATTATTTTTTCTCTGTGATTTTGACATGTGAATTTCTTTTGTAGTTTCTGACTCTTGTGTGATACTCGGGCCTTCAAGTTTAGTTCTGCTTCTTTTATTTTTGAGCTTTATGTGTCTTTGTGGTTTACTTTTTGGGTATGAAGAGCTGGTTTGTCTTAGTTTCTGGTTCTCTCTTTTGATTTTATGTTGTCGAGGCCCGATTGATATTTGTCTTCAGGAGTTCCGCAGTGGCCCACTCCAATGTGGATCAGAAGTTTTCAGACTTTCTCCTTAGGTCTGGAATCTTCTAAGAATTCTTTTGGCCTCAGGAACTTGGGTGGCACTGACCTGAGACCCTGTCCGTGGCCACGGCCACACAGGGATGCAAAAGCAGATGGGGAGGGAAGAAGCCCCAAGATTTCCCAGGGAGTGGATTGAGTAGCTGGGTTGTACTGGATGCAAAGGATCAGGGAGAGTAAAGGTAAGCCTCGGAGCCCTAGAAAGAGGCTGTCAGCCCCAGAAAGAGGCTGGCGGGTGTTGGAGGACCAGGGAAGTAGAGGGAGATGAGAGCAGGGCCAGGACCAGAAGCGGTGCTCCTGGACCCCAAGAAAAGGACTGAGTTGCTCTGGGTGAGAAGGATCAGGAAACAGTATTGGTTCCCCAGGTGTCTGGGGCCCCAAGACTAGGAATGGCACAGGGCCCAAACTAGGAGTATAGAAAGGCGAGGCGGGGGGATGGAAGGGTGAATGTGGCTTAGGGAGTCCCGGC
>NW_008331829.1:2192070-2239688 GCF_000622305.1 Nannospalax galili
TAGAACGGCGAGGGCGGGGGGGGATGGAAGGGTGAATGTGGCTTAGGGAGTTCCGGCGTGGAGAGCTGCGCTATAGACTTACCCCGAGAGGCCTGAGGATTGTAGTGCAGGCTAGGAGAGCTTAAATGAGCCTTTTTAAAAGACTGTTACATGGAATGGCTCAAGCTGATTTCCTGGGAAAGTTATTAGTAATCTCCTATTTTATTTATTTTTGTTTCTTTTTTCTTGAGACAAAGGCTCCCTGTAGCTCCCTCTGGCCCAGACTCACTATGTAGACCACCAAACTGGCCTCAGTCTCACAGAGATTTGACTACCTCTGTCTCCTGAGTGCTGGAATTAAAAGTGTATCACTATACCTACACCTGGCTCATAGTGTCACGTTACATATATGTTTGACATAGCAAATCACTAACAAAGGTGAAATGTGTTTCTCCTTCCCATGGGCTTGCTAACAAGGAAACGGGTTCCTTCCAGCTCTGTGGTCTTCAGCTCACCATTTTTCTCCTGTGAAGTACTCCTTCCTCCATCAGCTGATTTCACAGACTCAGTGGGCATTTGAACTCCCCGTCCTCTAACTTGGGTGCTGCCTACAAGTCTCCAGGCTTCCTAGATGTTGACTTTTCTTTAAAGGCCCAACAGAGGTGAAAAGTCCTGGCAGTGTTCCAGGACAAGTGCTTTCCATAATAACCCATTTTCCTCCCCAGTGTGTGTGTGTGTGTGTGTGTGTGTGTGTGTGTGTGTGTAGGCACATATGTGGCATGGCACATGCATGAAGGTCAAAGCACAACCTTGAGTGTCAATTTTTGCTTTCCACCTTGTTTGAGACCAAGCCTCTTTGTTGCTCACTGCCAGGCTAGCTGGCATAGGGGCTTTTACAGTATGTCCTGTCTCTGTCTCCCATCTTGCTAAAATACTCTAACTACAGATGTCTGCTACCATGGCAGGTCTTACCTGGGTTCCAGTGATTTGAACTCAGATCCTTACACTTGTGTTTTACTTGCTGAGCCATTTCTCTAACACCTAGCTCTCAAGTGCTAGGACCTTTGCAAGCATTTCATAGCAATATGTATATCTAATATAAAGTATTGTAATGAAATTACAGAATCCTATCACATGGGCTAAGTGGTAAAATCAAGTAAGATTCAAATTCTTGAACTGTTCCGTGGACAGTCCTGGTATGATTAAAGAAGCACGAGGCTCTAACCATCCTGTTTCCAAGCAAGTGTGTCAGGAAGAATGCAGAGCCTGTCAGTGTCTGCAGTTCCTTACTTACATGTGTACACTTTAGATTAGACTGAACAATAGCATCTGCTCCCAGAAAGTTGCTGCAGGAAACTTGTCATGAATATAAATCGTACATCAAAGGATCTGAAGCCTATATGTTTCTTTCACTGTTTTTAAAATGTCAAATCTCACTCAGTAGGAAGCAGTCTACAACATTTATTGCATTTAAAGTCAGAAAAGAAACTGCATTAACAATGTAATAGGATACCATACAGGTCACATATATTTTGACCATTATTTAAATATGAAGTCTCTCTAGGTAGAAACAGTAAATTCAAAAGAACTATATGCTTTTTATTTTCCAAGTCACATATCCTCCTCTCCCTCTCTCACCTCTACTGCTGGTATAAGATAAAATGTAATGTCATTATTTAATTAAAATGTTGAGCAATGTTCTAAAGATATTATTTCTAGAAGACCAACATTTCATCAGATGTGCCAATCTATATTAAGTAAAAGTGGATTATTTTTGGGTGGCTCTCACCAAGGACAAACAAAAGGGAAAATTATGTAAGCAACTTAAATTAAAATAATAGCATTGGTCAGTTAAGCAAATGGAATGGTTACATTGGTTGTCAATTTGGCAGGATATAGACTCACTAAAGAGGCAAGTCTCCTGGGCATGCCTGTGAGGGATTATCAGAAGCAGGTTGATGAATGAAGACCCACCCTAACCAAGGGTCCATTTCCTGGGCTGGGAAATTAGCATAAAGAAAGCCAGCTGAGCACTGTTTTGCTCTGGGCTTCCTGACTGTGAAGGCAATATGACCAGCTGCTGCTTCAGTGTTCTGACACCATGACTTTCCTATGACAGGTGGTACCCTTGAACTGTCAGTCAGAATAAATTCGTTCCTCTTAAAGTTGCTTTTGTAAAGTATTTTGTCTGAACAACCTGTGGAGCAACTAATGTCTTTGTTTACAATTAAATTCATGATTGTCAAAATGCTAGTGGTCCACTTAGTGGGTTTTATGAACAAATTCTGTATTCATCCCTTACTAAAAAAATATTATTAAATTATTAAAAATCACATTACTTTTCATGTAGGGACACCTAGCATTGCACTCTAAAAGGACACTCATGAGAGTACATGATGTGTGCGGAATAATAATGACTCCAACATTGCTGCGCCACGTGGACTTGACAGAAGTTGAGTGTCATTATTAGAAACTACTTTATCAACTCTCCAACACTTCTTCCTGATACTAACTGATGTGGATAGTTTACCCAGTACATGATATAATATAGTCTCAATGACAGTGCCTCCACCTAGCTTGTTAGCTACCACACAGCAGTTGTAACTTGGGCAGCTATGGAGAACTTGATGGGGTGGGGGTGCGTGAATTTTCTATTTCAAGAAATGTGTACCAAATAAGCAATAAAATACTTTTACAATTTTCAGGTAATTGTTGTGCAGAGACATATAAACTTCCAGAAAGGAAATGTGTGAGCCAATGGAAGCTCGGATGTGTTTCATGAACCCTGCCTGTGGTTCTTCCCTCCTTGATGTAGATCCTAGCACAGTACCTTCTGCCTACAGTACCTTTTCTCAAGGAACTTTTTCCTGACTGTATACTATTTGTAGCACCCTTTAAAACTAATTGTGGTATAATTATAGTCAATATCTGTCTCCTCTGATGAACAATACTTCAAAATCCTCTGGGTTAGGGCTGATGCAGAATAAATGTTTGATTGGGCCGGGTGTGGTGAGACACACCTTTAATCCCTCACACTTGGGAGCCTGAGACATTTGGGTCTCTGTGTGATCAAGGCCAGCCTGGTCTACACAGTGAGTTCCAGCCCTGCTGGGGCTACAGGGAAATACCTAAACTAACAATAATTTTAAAAGAATAAATGTTTAATTGATACTATAAATGCCCTCCAGGAGCATAAATAAGGACAGATGGCCAGCAGTGGTAGGCATTTGAATGGAATTCGCACTAGTTCTTACAAGTGTTTCCCTGAACCTTTTTCAAACAACCTAATTGGGAGTGATAATTTTCAGTCTTCTAGACAGACACCTGTCCTCTGGCTCTGACCTACCCTTCTCCTGTATTTCTCTCACTCCTCTGGTTATATCAGATAGTCTATGATACACAACCGGCCAAATCAAACATTTATTCTGTAATCAATGCTGTTCATTTTAATAAAAAGCAAAACAATTTCAATTTGTGTGCAGCCTTCTAAGGGAATTATTTTGCCTCAGGACTCTCTCATCTTTTCTTTGGACACAGAACACCAGAATCCTCTGCATGAGGTGAATACTGCCAGATATGGGGTTATAACTCCACTAGGGTGACTTGCTCAGATCTTTAAACATCCCAGATGGGTGGGATGACCCCTTAGAATCCTTCTTTAGAATCATAGGTTTGGGCTTGGTAAATGTTGTAGCTGTAGCCACTTGAACTCTTGATTTGATAAAATTAGGGAAAATATTAGAAAAAAGGAAAATGTGTTAATTGGAGTTATAATTGGAATCTATATTCTGCAGCCAAAATGTCTGAGATCAGATCTCAGAATGATCATGTATCAGCTAAGTGGCCTTGAGATAATTAATTATCTGGGCAGTGTCTCAATGAAAACAATATAATATACTATTGTAAGGCTTAAATGGGGGAACACATATACAGAATTCAGAGTATTTCCTGACACAGAGGAAGAGCTCTATAAATGTTGGTTGTTAGTATCATTACTCATATCATATTCAAGTTAGTTATTAAAGAAATGTAACAAAGATATTTAATCTTTAATTAGCCAGGCAGCCCAGGCAAAATATTGCTCAGTATAGTAAGAATAATAAAAGTTGGCATCTTGAAATTTTTCTTACTAGTGCACTAAGAAATATTGGCATGCCAAACCTCTAATTCTAAACCAGACTACCACACTTGCAAAAGTCATCCAGATACCACTAAATTTACCTGATAATTTCCAAGTTAATCATCTTTAAATACAGTTTTTCACTATAATTTAATGACAGAAGGCTAAAGACAATCACTGAAAGATGAAAGGTTCCTTAAAATAGGAAAAAGAAAATAGACCCATTTTCTGTCTGTGATCTGGAAATAAAGAGTAAGTATTATATTTTCATAAGACATTTCCAAATATTATACTTGGTTGCACAGCCTTAGGCTTTCTCTAGCCATGGAAAGTTGCTATTGTAAAGGAAAAAGATAGTCCAGTCTGACCTTGAAATCAGTCCTTCGGCCTCCACCTCTTAGCATATCCCATTGTAGAGCACACCACAGTCAACACCCATGCAGAGTGCTGTCCAGGGGACTGAAGATGTAGAATCTCTTCATGTGCCCTTTATCTACTGTGAGTGGAGATTTCGTGAATCCACACCCAGTGACATTACATCTTAGGGAAGTTCAGAGGCATGTGTGTTCTAAGAGCCTTTGCATTTTCTCCAGTGAGATTAAGCTCCAGCCATGCCTGCATAGCTGCAGATGACTTTATCAGATGCCTTCCTGGTCTCGCTTCCCTTCTGTGCTCCCCCTTCACTGCCCTCTCCTCTCAACGGATCACTTGCACTAAAAAGAAATTTAAACATTAACATTGAAATATACCTGATGACTTTATATCCATGCTCAGATGCCAAGGAGCTCAGAGAGTAACTGACTTGACTAGTAATAATCAGATATGTAGAGATTAGAAACGTGTGTGCAAACATCTTAAGGTCAATTGCATTAAAAATGAATTTTTCTGTATGAAATGGTGTATTTTAATAATGAAATGGAGATCTTCTTTAAAGGTTAAAGCCTCATTTAATTCTAGGTCTTATAGGGTTTATACTGAATACGATATTGTATAACTGTAATAATTCAACTGTAAACTTAAAAATTTACAGCCAATTTTGAAAGAGATGCATCTTAGCTCAGGAAATTGTTATTGAATATGTCAATGCTGTTGTAATGAAATGCTTCTTCTAAGTATGTGGTTAATAATAAATAACTTAAAAAAAGAAATTTGTTTTTAGACCTGTTTTGAAGAGAAACCCAAACTAAAACACAGGGAAATCTGCAAGGCTCTGTGGTAAGAGTTTAGGCTGAGGACACAGAGACTAGGCTTTCAGGGAGACCAAGGGCAGGAAAGAGTGCTCAGATCAGGACACTACACTCCTAGCCCTCAGCCCCTCCTCAGCAGAGCTGTCTTTTTCATTAATGCCCTGGAATTGACAGACAGATGTTAGTGAGTGTAAGAAATTTCTATCAGATAAGGAACAAATTAATGGCCGATCCTTTCATAACTAAGTCAAATTTATATGGAGACATACCCTTTCTAGGTAGTCGTTCATCTATGCCCAACCAATTCCTATTAAGCCTAAGGGATCCAGAGAACCTTGCTGTCTGACCAACTGCAGCAATTTCCACTGAACCCATGTGCAAATTCCCATCCCATTGTCCCAGGATCCTTGCTTAGCCTTTGGTACCCATAGACAGTGTGGTAGAAACCAAATTATCAGTTCCCTGGGAACTGGGGAGGAGGATTCACTTTCCCCCAGAGATACCCCAGCTGTGACAGTCCCTGGCTCACTCCTGGCTCTTAGTTTTCTTTGATTTCATGCACTTCTCTCTTTTTTTAAACTTATTTTTAAAATTTATTTATTTAATAACCACATAATAAGAAGAAACATTTCATTACAGAATTAATATATTCAATAACAATTTTCCAGAGCAAAGCTATATCTCTTTCAAAAATGGCTGTAAATTTTTAAGTTCACAGTTGAATTAATAGTTAAACACTATTGAACTCAGTATATACCCTGTAAGACATTAAATTTAATGAGCTTTTAACCTTAAAAAATCTCCATTTCCTTTTAAAATATACTATTTTCTACAGAAAGACTCATTTTTAATGTTACTAATGCTTAGATGTTTGCACATGTGTCTCTAATCTCTATGTATCTGATTATTACTAGTCATAGTCATTTACCCTCGGATCCTTGGCACCTGAGTATGGATATAAAGTCATCAGGTAGAATTCAATGGTAATGTTTTTCATCTCTACTAATTGACATGAAGTAAATTTTTATGCTTCCTCCTCAAATCTAAGTATTTTCTTTTTAATTTGTTGATTTTTTGTGTGTATATCATGCAGAACATCCAAATCTTATTAATCTATATACCAAATTCCCAAATGGCACCCTCCCATAGCCTCCCCGCCCCCCACTCAAGCCCATATACCTGTGACATCAGCAGGTCACATAATCTCTGTGAGACTCAATTTCATTATCTATGACTTGAACATAATGACACACCTGATGTGAAGAGCTCTATGGAGAATTATGTGGTGAAATGTAAAACTTCTGGACAGCATTTGATATTTAGAATGCACTCAGACTTTGACCATTTTAACTTTACCGTTATTTTTTCTATCACATTTCTATCACAACTATATATCTTCTAAAATATTTTTATTTATTATTTTTATTTTATGTGTATGAGTGTATTGCCTGCATGTATATAAGCCCACCCATGTGCAATGCCCACAGAGGTCAGAAGAGAGCATTGGATTCCCTGGAACTGGAGTTATAAATGTTGTTAGCCACCATGTGGGCGCTGGAAATAGAATCCAGGTGCTCTGCAAGAGCAGCCAGTGCTCTTAACTGCTTCTCCAGCCCCATCCACTATAGATCTTATACATGTACATATGCACCCTTTGGTTTTAACATCATTTTTAACAATGCATTCTCAGTGAGGGTCAGGTCACTTTCAATGCTTGTAGGATTAGCTCTTCTTTCCCCCACGAGCAGCCTGTGTGATGGAATGTGATAGGTAAGTGAAAATTGTGAGTCCTCATATACGCGTAAGGGAATGTTGCTCTCTTCTGTCTGAGGAAGACCAAGTTCCAGGGCTGCAAGGACAGGATGCAGCACAACAGCTCTCTCCTCACTTGACACTGAGCACACAACTCTCTCTCTCTCTCTCTCTCTCTCTCTCTCTCTCTCTCTCTCTCTGCTATAAAGAAAGCTGGTTTAGTGTTCTATCCTGGGCCAGGTGCCTTTGAAGTCCCACTCCCTGTTGCCAGGTTCTTTGGCAAAGAATTATTAAGGTAGCTGGCTTCTGTTCCAGTAGTGGGAGCTGCCAAATAAACTCTTAAAAACCAGAAGAAGGCAATGTTCTCTAGCAGCACACAGGAGGCAGGTCTCCCCTCCTCCTTCAATACAAGTCTTTTATAAATCGTGGCTCCCAGATACCAAAAGCATAAACACAGCATGTCTGTGCTGGACTTTCTATTATCCAGTGCAAATTGGAAAAAGAAAGCATAACGCTTCTTAACCTCCTTTAAATTTTTCTTTTACAAATAATGTAACCAAATATTGGCATCCATTGAGGGATTCAGATGGGGATGCAGGAGCAGAAGGACAAGGCCCATCACCTACTGCAGGCACTTTCTGTTTGAAGCGCACACAGTGTGATTGGGGGAGGTGGCTTCTCAGGGTATTTATGATAACTGTGCTGAGGCAAAAACTCTGCAAAGATACCTTGACCATTGAAGAAAAGTCTATTAGTACATCTGGAAGAAGAATACCTCAGAGAAATAGAGGAACATTGCCCCCATATTTCTCAGAAACACATTTTCGTGTCTGCAAAGATCAGATTGAATTGCATTTTTATCATGATATAAATTGTGCAAACAATGAGAAAATATAACATTAAAATGATATAGGATTTGGTGCTGGTTGAATATATAGACCTGGATATTTAAAACCCTATTTTCGTGCTACATTGTATCTTTTGTTTCTATATACTGTCTCAAGCTGATGTCCTGATTTCCCTGTGGAATTTTCCAAAACAATGTTTTCATTTACCTGCCACATTGCATAGTTTTTCCATAATACCAATATTATTTTGTTTCTCTGTGAGCTGGGTTCTGGCTCATAAGAGGCGGAGGGACATTTGTGAAGCCTGGGTAAATATTAAATATCAGTTATGAGCAAGAGTGAGAGAGCGAGTGAGAAAGAGGAGAGAGAGGGAGGTTGCACAAAGGCATTTGTGGGCAGCCTTCAGGTTCTTTGATAGTTTATGAGAACAGAAAATTGACAGATTCTCCTAGGCAGATGCTAACCTGGCCATCCTGCAGATGTTAATTTTCAAATAGAGTGGAGTGAGGGGACACACAAATAAGAAAATCCCTGGTATGAACTGTGGGAATGCCATTTAAGGTTATATTTAATTTTTGAATTCAATTTAAACTGTCTCCTGAAAAAAATGTATGAATAGCATTGGTTTTGAGGAATTTTAGAAACATGATTACAGATAAAGTGAGGACTGGAAAATTACAGTACACAACACACAGGGACATTTCAGATTCAGTTATGAGGTTTATTTTAGGTGTATGTGTGTATTGTCTGTATGTGTGTGAGTTTACCTGTGTTGCCTGCAGAGGTCAGAAGAAGTCATTGGTCCCTAACTACTACATGGGGATGCTGGGAATCAAACCTGGGTCCTCTGCAAGAGCAATCAGTTCTCTTAACCACTGAGCCACCAATCCAGCACCCAGATTCAATTATGTTTTAAATGAAATAAACTGAGTGTTAATTTTTCTCAAGTTTTACTTAGTTTAATAATCAGATTTTAATGTTTGATATTTTTTATTTAATGTTTGATCATGTTTTGAACTATTGAATAAGGTATTGTTCTAAATTCCATTATAATTTCTCAATATTTTAGTTCAAAGAGATAGTATAATTATTCATATTATTCTATGACATAAAAAAGATACTGAGGTTTTTGTTTTCTTTATAGAAATATAAAGTCAGGGCTGGAGAAATGTCTCAGGAGTTAAGAGAACTGACTGCTCTTGCAGAGGACCCGGGTTTGATTCCTAGCACCCACATGGTGCTTAACTCTAGTTCCAGGGGATCTGATGCCTCTTTTGAACTCTGTGGACATTGCATGACACAGATGCACTTACACATAGGTAGGAAATACACTCATACATGTAAAATAAAAATAATAAATCAAATATTCAAAACGAAGTATAAATTCAAAAAAGGTTTTGAAGGAAAATGAAATTTTATGTAATTACCATTTTCCTTCTGATTTCTCTTCCTCCGAGCATATAAAAGCGTGTGAAATAACTGAAAAAAACTAATAAAAGCTCTTAATTACAAAAAGATACTAATTATTTTCCCATTTCCTTTCAGCTCTCAGGAGAAGTGATTTTGTACCTTGCCAATGAACCAGTTCTGCCCTTCAATGCCCTGGATATAGCCTTAGCCGTTCAAAACAGCCTTAAAGGTAACTATTCCTCAAATTGTTTTAATTTTAGAAAGTGACAAGTGTTCACATAAGTTTCATCAAAGAATACATAAAATAACCATTGTCTTAATAACTAGCAGTGCTGTGTCTCTGATCCTCTGATTAATGTGAAAACACGTGGCTCGTATTTTAGTTCTCCTGGCAACAGAAACAGCATGGAAGTTTCTGTGAACCAAGTCAGAATTTGAATTAGAGTCCACCCATTTTATTTTATCAAAGATATTTTTGAACCAAAGTTTCTATCATTATTAACAGATTCGCGGTGAACCAACAGTTCAGGGACCCAACTTTTACTACCCTAGTATTATACATGGCAAACATTCTGTCTATGCAAGTTAGAATCAGAAGTTTTTCCTTTGCTGTTGGTTTCTGTGAGGTGTGGTCCCCTTTCCCTTTGACAGAGATGTTGATTCATCCCAAAGACATCAAGGAGGCAACCAAAGAATGATTTCCATAGACCCTACTTCTGTCCTTCATGCTAAAATATACATGTATGTAAGTTTCTAACACCTTTGAATTAGGTTCTTTTCTTCATTTACTAAATACAAAAGGCAACATCATAGTTAACACTATCATCCCCTTCTTCATTTACACATCCTCCTATCAAATCTTTAATAAGTCAGTGGCAGAACATTATCTTTCAGTCAAATGCTACCTCTCAGTTGAAAAGAAAAACAATGTTTTAAATACTGTGCTTAAAAATGATCCTCTGACAATAGCTGATCGTGAAGAGCCAAATATTTGTAGTTACTTAAAATGAAATACATTTTTTTGGCTCATTCCTTTCCCCAGGCCATCCCCTCTCTGCTCTTTAGCTACCTGTTCCACCATTTCACACTTCAGATTTGCTATTTCTAGAATATTAGCTTAGAAACTGGGCATCTGAGCATATGACACTTTGCAAGACAAGAAGAGAGTAGGCAGGAAGAATAAATAGCTTTGTGAATAATAACGTTTATAAAAAACCACATCTGTTTCATTCATTTTGTAACATGTTTTGTTTTTTCATTGCTTCTGAACTTTACCTTCTATAAAATTTCATTGGTGTTGCATATAATACTTTAAATTTTCAGAGAACAAAAGAGGAGGTATTTTACATTACATAAATCTTCGTCCATCTATAAAAAAGAGTTAACTATCATGTAGAGAAAGGAATCTCAAAGACTGTACTTCAAAATACTGACATTGTATATAGAATTATAAGCTTTTTCTTTTCTGGGTGAAATTTCCTATTAGAAATGTATCTGTAATAAAAGGAGAACTATATTTTTAAAGGTTCAAAAAATTAAGTAAATGAAAACAAGAGTTAACAAAATTATTTAAAATGCTATCTTTGGTTATTTTTTAAACAACTGAGTTTATTTTTAAGTATCTACAAGTAGGCACAGCAGTTCATTATTAAAATAGCTATTAACATTTTAAAAACATAGGCAACTGCTGGAGTTCAAAAAGGCCTATTATTCAAAGTTCAAAACATATTATTAATCTTGCTTTTTGGATAGTTAAAGACCCCTTTCAGTATGAGACTTATAATCTCTCTACCAAGAAAGGTAATATGTTACAATTTTGCGTACAATCCATTTGGACTCCTCAGAATCTCTTGAAATCATGTACCTAATAAATCCTAATGAGCATTCATGGCAGGCTTATTTCAAAAGACCACAAGAAGGAGAAGATGCAAAGGAGTATGAAGTGGGAGAGGAGGGGGAGGATGAGGAGAGGGTGGAGGAGGAAGAGGAAGAGGGGGACTGGAAGGCGGAGGGAGTTGCCAATTTTGTCAAAAGCCACTAAAATGCCAAGAAAAACATGGACCAAGAATTCAGCACTAGTTGAGCAGTGAGCATGTCACTATGAGCTCAACAGAAGCCATTTTGGAGCAGTGCTATAACACGAAGCCGGATTGAAGGGCTTTTCAAGAGAGTGGTCAGTTAGGAACTGAGGTGGTGTGTGAAAAGAAATGTGAAGCCAGGAATGTAAGCGCATTTTTTTATTTGATGACTTTTATTGAGGAGGCAAAATTTATTCAAAAAAGAAAAGGAAAATTATTGGGCTGATTTTCTTGAGAGGGTGGTACTTACAGTTAAAGAGATTCCTGTTAGCCCGTTTGGAATGCAATAGAAAATGCCCCCAGATTAGATAAACAACAGGAATTTGTTGCTCACTGTTCTCAAAGCTTAGAAGGTCAAGGTCCAGGCACCTCTCAGATCCAGTGAGTGGGTCCTGGTGCACAAGTGCTTATGTTTTTGTTATAACCTCATAAGGCACAAGGGGTTTGAGCAGGATGTTGTGTTTCTTTTATAAGGATGCCAATCTCGTCCTTGAGGTCTCTGGCCTCTAACCTAGCCATTTCCAAAAGACTGGATGTCCTAATACCATCACCGTGGGGGTTAGATTCACAATACATGAGCCTCGAGGACACAGAAGCAACCAGACTCACGTGGCAGTACATAACTTTACCCCTAATTGTGTGGAGAAAAGGATTGAATATGCTAGGTGTTAAATGTGCGTGGGACAGTCTTTGGAAAAATCTCTTTTTTGGTAAAGTAATAACATAATTGTGTAGGACAGAGAGAGGAGCAGGAAAACTATGAAAATGTGGCAATTTCTTGGACAGCATTAACACTACAGAAGAAATGTATATTTTAATAAATACATGCTAAGTGTGATAATTCAGCATAATTATGCATTTCTTACATCCTTCAGATGGAGCTGTAGGTGTAGGTGAGAAGTTTATTTTTTCTTGCCCTATCAGAGGTTGACGGTTAGACTCCTACAACAAAGGTAAAGTGGGGATATATTTATGTAACATGAGAACTGTGGGTAATGAAGACTCAAAGGAATAGAGAAAGTGTGTATTTTACACAAAATTTGATGAAAGAATAGATAGCCGTGCAGAAGTCAGACTGGCAGGCAGAAAGGTAGGACTTAGTGTCATTAACTGTTGGACTTACCAAGTTCTGGTTATTTCATCTGCACTCTGGCCTCTGTCTCTATATCTAAAGATAAGGCTCTTCCTCCCTTCAGCCATAGAGAGAGCAGCTTTGGTAAGAAGGTTTTATCTCTGACCTCAAAAGTGGTTCAGAAGCTACTTTTATGATCTGATTTTGGGGGCGGGGGGCAATCAGGAAGACCAGAGAGACCTTCTTGTCCCAGCTCTTTCATCTGATGTCAAGGTGCATATTTGGGGTTAGTGCGTTCAGAGCCCCGTCATGCCTAAAGCAAGCAGATGCAGATTCAAACATCTTCTTTGCTGAGAAGATGATAAACTATGTAAGATCATGAAAACTAAGAGGGTGTGCTAAGGGACACTGAAGAGGATGTGCTAAGGGACACTGATAGCCAGGAACTGAAGGAGTACAGTGCAAAGATGGAGATGGAAAGGAAAAGGGTCAATAGACTGCATGTCTCCATGAGATCAAAGACTGGGATCATGTGGGCTGATAGGACAGAACTGATAGGCAGCAAAGAAGATTCTTTCTGAAAAAATTGTTACTGATTGGAATTTCATACATTGTGTTTGGATCATACTCACTCTCTCCCCTGAAGTCCCCTCGATCTACCTCCTCTTCCCTCCACACCCAACTTTTCTGTCTTCATTTCGTTTTAAGCCTGTGGAAATCTTTTTGTGTGCTCGTATACTCTTGTATGTGTGGCACCTGCCAGGGTTCACATCCTTAAAGAATACTAACTGTCCTGCTCCCAGCAGCTATCAGTTGCCCATAGTTCCTCAGCTCTGGTGGGGTTCTATGCCCACTCACCCCTCCATGTGTCTGGTTTGAGCTTGTGCAGATCTTTGTGCAAATTGTCACAGCCTCTGTGAGTTCATAAGTGCGACTGCGCTGTGGTGTCCAGAAAACACTGGTTCATTGCTATAGTCCACCATCTTATACTCTTTCTGCCTTCTCTTTGGGGACTACCTCTAAGACTTTTGGAGTAGGGATGTGATAGAGGTTCCCATTTAAAGCAGAATACTCCCAGTCCCTTATTCTCTGTGCCTTAATCATTTGTGCGTCTCTGTGTTCATTGCTTTCTACTGCAAGAAGAAGCTTCTCTGGGGAGAGTTGAAAGATGCACTGATCTATAGATACAGCAATAAGTCATTAAACGTTAGTTTAATACTATGTCCTTTTAGGAGAGTAATAGTAGTAGGTTCTCCTCTAGGGTCTATGATCTGTGTAGCCACAGGTTTTTGTCCTCAGTAACAGCAGTGGCATCAACTATGGGTTCCATCTTGTGAAGCAGGCCTTACATACGGTAGTAAAGCACTGGTTACTCCCATGATAGTCATGCCAGTATTGCCCCAGTGGGCCTAGTTCCCCAGATCAGCCATTATTGTAGCTCATAAGGTAAGGTTGATGATTACTTTTCTCCTCCAGTAGTGTACATAGAGCACTACGAAAGCTAGCCAGTAGGGATGAAGCTTCCAGGTCAGAATCAAGATGGGGCAGGGGCAGGGGGATGAAAGACGGGTGTGTTTGAAAATGACCAAAAGTCATTATGTAAATGTTTGGAAGAGTCAAACAGTAAAATAATTTAGAATTTAAAAATTTAAAGTTTTGTATCAATAAAAAAGTGTAACAATAGGAGGAGGAGGAGGAAGAGGAGGAGGAGGAGGAAAAGAAGAAAAAGAAGGAGGAGGGGGAGGAGGGGGGAGGAGGAGGAGGAGGGGGGATGAGGAGGAGGGTGAGGAGGAGGAGGAGGAAAAGGAAAGAAGGAAGAGAGGGATGGAAAGAAAGAACGGTGCAGTGCATCGTGGAGATAGAGTAATAGTGGTGTACAGGTCATTAGAGGACCTTGGGAATGAGGTGGTTACTGATAACAAATATGGCAAAGAAGAGACCAGAGCACGTCCATGTGGGCACTGAAGTTTCTAAGAGTTAAGACAGGAGTCAAAGTTAGAGGGAGTGACCAAGGCCTAGAGAGTAAGTAAGTAGTCATCCAGAAATCTCTCAGATTACTCTCTTCTGCCCAGGGGAAGGGAGGGCATTCAAAATAAGGGTCCTGTCTTTAGTAGGTGCAGAGGGAGCAGTGACATTAGGAGGAAGCCAGTCTTAAGACAAAGCAAGAAAGAAAATCATACACCGTGAGGGCCAGTGAGATGTCTCAGCAAGTAAAAGGGCTTGCCTCCAAGCCTTACAATCTGACTTCCGTCCCTGCTCCCTACACAGATCTACATGGTGGAAGGAGAGAACCAATCCTTAAAAGCTGTCCTCCGACCTCCACATTGGACATTGGCCAAGATATGTAAGCATACACACACACACACACACACACACACACACACTCCAAAATAAATACAAAAATGGTATAGAATAAAACACCCTTAACATGGCCCAGATTAAGAACCCTCTCTATAATTGAGTTCAAGAGCACGCTTTCATAGGAAGAAAAGTCAAAGCGAAGAAAACAAACCCTAATTATTCTATGGGGGTTTATTTCTACTCCAGGCCAGACACTGCTGGTTGTACATACAGTTCTCCCAAGATCAAGAGTGTTTGTGGACTCAGTCAGGAGCACCTGGCTTCTCGGTGCTCTGTCAGACTGCCTCCATTACACACAGATGAAGAATTTTCCTTCAACTGTTGGTGACTTGTGTTTTCTTTTCTTTTGCTATGACACCCCTTGAACGTTGCATGTCCTTTTCATTCGGAATAATGAGGACGTTTTAAAGACACCCATGTTAAAAACTCAACAAAGTTAAAAGAAAATATATTTTTAAAAATATTTATGTATTCCTTTCACCTTATCCTGTATCTAAATATTTAATCAATGTCCCATGACTGGTCACCTTTAGCATAAATGTATTTTTGCATTTTAGTCATTCTAATTTAAAATGATCATGATCAAATATTAATTAAATGTTTGCTATCTCTTCAATTTTGATTATGTTGGCTCAGCTGTATTTTAAAAACATTATTTTAAAGCATTAATGAACAATGAACATCACTTTAACACCTAAATAAGTATTCAATTTTACCTACAATGCAAGATACTTTCACTAACTAAAAGAAGTTTCTGTAGCAAGTTCAATGAAACATATGTTTTTACTGCTTAATACAAGCTTAAATTGTGGATATATTTCTTATTTTGTTATGATAGCAGTGATTAGCCTTAAGTTCTAAATTACAGTAAAGGAAAAAAAAAAAGCGACCTTCAAGACTGAACCATAAAATACTGTTTCTCCTCACTGCAAACAGTGTGTGTATGAAGGTCCCTGAAACCCAATTGCATTTTCAACAGTGTAATTTTTACCCCTTGACAACCGGCCATCTTGTTTATTTATGACACTAGTTTACAGTCACAGCAGACCATTCTCCACTGTTCCTGCAACCACCAGAAGGAAGGAGCATTTACCAGTGAATAATTTGTTTGAGTTGATTTACTGAGTCTTTCTTCAAAGCTCATTTTGACTGAATGACCTTGGCTCTTAATATTTGGTCAATGCGAAGCACACACTAGAAAATGAATATTTATATATTTACGGCCTATGGAAATAGAATAAAAACAGTGACTGATACGGTAAATGACACACTTCAGATGTGTACGTGTGTGTGTGTGTGTGTGTGTATATGCAGGTATTTGTGCATGTGTGAAAGTGTGCATGTGTGTACATACCTGTAGATGCCAGAGGGCAATTCTCCTTTGTATGTAAACAACTATCCACATTGTTTCTAAAGATAGGGCCTCTCACTAGCCTAAACGCAGGCTAAGCTAACTGCTCCCTAGTTGTGGGATTCCAGGCCTGTGCACCATGTCTAGCATTTTACATAGGAGCTAGAGTTTAAACTCGGTCCTCACATTGCAAGGCAAGCATTTTAATGACTGAGTTATCTCCCCAGATCCCCCAGCTGTGTTTTTGATAAAGAAAAGTATCTTTAAAAGATGCTCTTGGGATGTAATGGTACTGCATATGTACTGCATTGTGGAAGTCACTTAGGCACCAAGAAAAAAAAATAGGTATATATATCCTGGAACCTGGAAAAAGGCTAAAGAATGTGTGCTTAGTAATCTCACTCCAGATAGTGTTTCCCAAATTTTCTGCATTTTTAACATATAAAACAGGATTTAAAATAATTAATGACCATGGAGTTCTGATGCCTTTTGTGCAATATTAGCAATTCTTCTTTGTCAGAATTCTGAATATTAATTATTTAGAGTTGCTGTAAACATTGCATGAGACCAAATAAAGCTGAAGTAATTTCCATTTGAACTGGCTATGTACACATTTATTTAGTGCCAGCCAGACTCAGCAGGAAATAGAATTTTGAACCCTGTGGCTCGTTGCCACTTCCAGATTGTCTCCCTGGTGTGAAATACCCGTTGGCAGCCTTTCCCAATGTTCTTTGAATACCGGACAATGCTGACTTGGTAGGACTTTTTTCCTTTTTTATTGGTTCTGATAGGTCGCTGATGTCAGTCCCTGCGTTTTGGAAGGAAGGAGAGTTCTCCAAGGTGGTGGTTCAGAGACCAGAATTCTGAGTCCTGTTAGATTTGTAGTTTTAATTTTTAAATGTCACAAGTGATCAGGACCCATCTAATGTGTTTAATTTTCTTTCTGAGTAATATGAAATGAATTTCCCAATTGGCAAAATTAAGTTATGTGCTGTACAAATTGCATGAGTCTTGTTCTCAGGCCATCTGTTTCCAATCTTGGTTTTAATTACCACCAGTTCCAACCTTGCACTTGGCAATACACAGGGAGCTGTTCGTGCACTGCCTACCTAGTTCTCTGAACTCTCTACGAAGTCCACAGCAGTCTAAATTCCAACAACTCCAAAGACAAGGTGTTCTTCCTTCCCATGGGAATTCTGAATGCTGCTAGAACTCTACTTGTCTCCCCAGAGAACTCACTTTTGAACTGAATTTTTATTTGATAAGTACATGCGAGCACTTCCTGAGATTCATCTTGGTTTGCTTGTTCAAATCACCAGAGAAGTTTGATAAAATGTGGGCTGTCCATTCATGCTGACTTAAATAGGTTGAGTCCAAATCCGCATTTTATTTTCATACGAATTATAATTATATACCTATAACAAAGATTGTAGTTCACTTATTGATAACTAACACCTAATCTAAAAATAGATTTGAGGAGACTGGACCAGTAACAACATCTTATCTATCTCTACGTTCTCACTGTTGACTGCCAAGCTTGGATTTTCTTTTCCACTATTTGATTTCTCTTTGAATCCACAGTTTGTCACATAATAGTCCTTAATTATTGTTCTAGATGCATTGTTCTTTTATTATTCCTCAGAATCACACCTATCTCTCTATCTACCTACCTACCTATCATCTATCTTCTATCTGTATCTATATCTATCAATCTATCAATGTATCATTTATCTATCATCTATCTATATCTATATCTATCTACCTAGCTTCCTATCACCTATCTAATGTGTTTTTCAATATGACCTTTTTAAAAGGTCTTTAGTGTTTATCCCTCCCCATACCGCCTTCTTTGCCCTGCCTCCCATTCCCAACCCCATTTAACCCTTCGTGTTCCATTGCTGCATTTCCCTAATTTATATTCTATTTCCCCTCCCATGAGGCCCCCTGCCTAGGGCCTGTTACTAGTTTCATGACCTTCATGAATTTTCTAATAGAACCACACATATCTAGAGATTAAAATCTAGCATCTACTTATGAGAAAAAGCACGTGACATTTGTCTTTCTGGGTCTGGGTTATCGCAGTCAGGATGATGGCTTCCAGTTCCACGCCTTTGCCCGTGAATTTCTTAATTTCACTTTCTTAAATACTGAATAGTTTCCTGTTGTGCAGACTGTTTTTATTATCCTTTCATGAATTGATTGCTATTCAGATTGTTTCCATTTCCTTGCTCTGGTGAATACAATAGCAATGAACATGATGAACAGTATCTCTGTAGTAGGGTGTAGAGTCCTTTGAGTATATACCCAAGAGCAGTACTGGTGGAACATGCAGTAGATGTGTGTCTAGCATTTTGAAGAACTTCCACACTCCTTTCCCTAGTGGCTGTACCAGTTTTCATTTTCAACAACAGAAAATAAGTGCAGCACTTTCCCCACATCCTCAAAAGCATTTGTCATTGTTTGTGTTTTGGATTTTAGCCATTCTGATGGGTTAAGACAAAATCTCACAGCAGTTATAAAGCATTTTCTGATGGCCACAGATATTAAACTTTTTTATAAACATTTCTTAGCTGTTTGCATTTCGTCTTTTGAGAACTCTGTTCAGTTCCTTGCCCCAATTGAGTTGTTTGGGTTTTGATGTTTAGTTGAGTTTTTGTGCAGTCCAGATATTAACCCTGAGTCACATGTATAGTTAAGAAAGATTTTTTTTTCCAGTTTTGTCAGCTGCCTCTTCATGGAAATGATGGTGTCATTTGCTGTTCAGAAGTTTTTTGTTTCATAATGTTCCATTTGTCAATTGTTGGTATGACTGCCTTGTGCTATTGGGATTCTGTTCAGAAAGTCCTTTACTGTGTCTCTAAGTTGCAGTGTATTCCCTACTTTCTCCTCTGTCAGACTCAGGGTATCAGTTCTTATGCTGAGATCCTTCATCCATTTAGAGTTGAGTTTTCTGCTGAGTGAAAAATAGGGATCTAATTACATTCTTCTACATGCAGCTATCCCATCTGACCAGCACCATTTCTTGAACATGCTGTCTCTTTCCTATGTGTATTTTTGGCCCCTTTGTTAAAAATTATGTTCCTGTAAGTGTCTGAACTTAAATCTACCTCCTCAATCCTATTCTACTAATTGATGTCTCTTTTTTTCTACAGTATCATGCTATTTTTATTACTATAACTGTGTAGTATTATTTGAAATAGAGGATGGTTTCATCTCCAGCTTTTTTTTTTAGTTTTTCATGGTTCTTTGGGATATCTTTTTTTGTTCTTGTTTCCATATAAAATTTGAGACTATTTTTTCCAATTTCTGTGAAGAACTGTGTTGGAATTTTAATACAATTGTATTGACGATAGATTGATCTTGGCAGGATGGCCATTTTCATTATATTAATCCTTCCAATCCAGAGGCATGGAAGGTATTTCCATTTTATGATATCTTCTTCACTTTCTATTTAACGTCTTAAATTTTTTCTTATACAAGGTTTTCATTTCCTTGTTGAAATTTGTTACAAAATAGTTTGTTTTTTGAGTCTATTTTGAAGGGGATTTTTCCCTGGTTTCTTTTTTTAGTATGCTTGTTGGTAGTGTATTGGAAGACTAGTGATTTTGTGTGGTAACTTTGTATCCTGTTACTTTGCTGAATTTGTTAGGTTTTCTAGTGGAGACTTTAGAATGTTTTATGTTAGAATCATACCATTTGTAAATAAGAATACTTTGACTTCCTCTGTGGCATTACCCTGCCACATTACAATGACCTGAATAAAACAGCCTAACTCTTAACTTTAGTTTTTAAGAGTGAGCCCGAACTCAGAGGACACCATTCCCCCATACGTATCTTGGAAATGTGCCATGACACTGTGTCCTGGACCTGTGCCTTGAGACAGGCCTCCCCCATAATTTTATTCAAAATCTCTCTCCAGTTTCAATTGGGGACCTGAAAACTTGAATTCAACTTTACATTATCAGAAAATCTTACCTTTTTATCTCTAGTTCTAGAATATCTCATAAATACAATATCAAAACTCCTTTCTCAGTCATCAACATTTTCAGCAAAGACCCATGCTGTCTTTCAATGATTTGATATGTTCATTCTCAAGCACACCCACATTTATTTCCTGTCTTGGATGGAATAGCAAACTGTCACACCCTGGAGACAAGATCAGGTGCCCAGTTCACATCATTCAGTGAGTTTGACAAGGTTAATTAAAAGTCGTTAGTCCAGATTTGTTCATTTTATACGTGTCATTCCTGTATTCATCATTTCCAATTCGTATCCCTTTAGATCCTTTACTTGTCTTACTCCAGCTAAACCTTCAAACACTGTATTAAACAGGAATGGAGAGAGTGGACATTCTTGTCTTACTCTTGGTTTTAGTGGAAATGCTTTATGTTTACTAAGTTTAGAATGACGTGGACTGGTTGTATATTGCATTTGTTATATTGATATATATTCCCTGTATCCCTAGATTGTCCCTGACTTTATCATGAAGGGATGCTGGATTTTGTCAAAGGTCTTTTCTGTAGCTAATGAGATCATCATGTGATTTCTGTTCTTGAATCCATTTAGGTAGTTGATTTCATTTATTGATTTACGTATGTTGAAACATCCCTGCATCTCTGAGATGAGGTGAGTTTGCTCATGGTGGATAATCTTTCTGATGTGCTCTTGCATTGAGAGCACATACAATACAAATAAAATACAAGCATTTTATTGAGAATTTTTGTACCTATATTCATCAAAGAGATTTTCCTATAATTTTTCTTTTTGTTGTATCTTTGGTTGGGGTGTCAGGGTAATAGGACTTCATAAAAAGACTTTTGGAATGTTCTTTCCATTTCCATTTTACAGAATAACGTGAGGTGGTTGGTGTTAGTTCTTCTTGATGGTCTGGGGGATTCTCCACTGTATCCATCTGGTCCTGGTCATCTTTAGTTGGGAGATTTTCAATTATCTTCTATTTCTTTTGTTTTTATGGGGTTATTTAAATTGTTTATTTCATCTTGGTTTAATTTTGGTAGGTCATACATATCAGAAATTCATCCATTCCTTTTAGACATTTGAGTTTAATGGAGTAAAGTCTTTTAAAGTATGTTCTTATGGTTCTCTGAATTTCCTCAGTATCTGTTGTAATGTTTCCCTTTTCATCTTGATTTTATTAATTTGTGTCTTCTCTTTCTTTTGGCTAATTTAGGTAAAGGGTTGCCAAGCTTGTTAATATTTTCAAAGAGCCAACTCTTCATTTCATTGATTTTTGTATGTTTTTATTTCTATCTCATTAATTTCAGCATCTCTTCCCTTTTTCTGTTTTTGGGTATCATTTGTTATAGTTTATTTAAGGCCTTCAGATGCATCATTAACTTATTAGTGCAAGATCTCTCTAGCTTTTTGATGTAGGAACTTAGCATTATAGACGTTCCTCAGCACTGTCTTCATTATGTTGTTATGTTGTATTTCAGTTTTCATTAAATTTTAGGACTTTAAAAATTTCCTCCTTGATTTCTTCCTTGACCCAATTTTAATTCAGTAATATGTGGTTTAGGATATGTTGATGTTTATGAATCAAAACTAAGACAAGGATGTCCACTCTCTCCATTCCTGTTTAATACAGTGATTGAAGGTTTAGCTGGAGTAAGACAAGTAAAGGAGCTAAAGGGGATACAAATTGGAAATGAGGACACAAAATGTCCATGAGTTTGTGTACGTTTTCCCGTTTCTATCGTTGACAATACCCAGCTTTATTCCTTTGTGATCAGATAGAGTACAGGATATTATTTGAACTTTCCTAAATGTGTTGAGACTTGCTTTGTGATATATGTTTGGTTTCAGAGAAAGAGCCATGGGCTGATGAGAAGAAAGTGCAGTCCTCGGTTTTGGGTAGAATGTTCTGTAATGTTTGTTAGCTCCATTTGATTTATGATTCCATTTAACTCCAGAGTTTCTCTATTTAGTTTAGGGTCTTTCTGACCTGTCTATTGGTGACAGTGGAATATTCAGGTCACCCACGATCACTGTGTCAGAGTCAGTCTGTGATTTTAGATCTAACAGTGTTTCTTTTATAACATTGGATGCCCTTGTGTTTGAGGCACATATGTTTATGATACAGTATCCTCTTGGTGATTTTTCATTTGATTGGTTTGAAATGTCCTTCCTTATTTCTTTTGACTAGTTTTAATTGGAAAGTTTATTTTGTCATATATTACAAAAATACATCTTCTTGTTTCTTAGTTCCATTTGGTTGGAATAACTTTTTCCATGTTTTCACTCTAAGGTGGTATCAGTTATTGATAGTGTGTTTCTTAGAGGCAGCAAAAAGATGGATCTGGTTTTGTTATCCAATCAGTTATATTTTTTGTCTTTTTATTGGCGAATTGAGACTGCTAATATTAGGAGTTATTATTGACCAATGCTTAATAATTTCTCTTATGTTGTTGTGGTGGTGGTTTTTCTTAGACTTCTTTTGGTTAATTCTTCTGGAATTTTAAAAAATTTTGTGCCCTTTTGAAAGTGTTTAATATTTTCTTCGGACTGGAGCATTCCTTCTGTTTCCTTGGTATGCTGGATTGATGGACATAAATTCCTAGAATCTGTTTTGAACATGGGATGCTTTCCTTCTCCTTAAATCAAAACTGACAGTTTGGGTGGGTATAGTCCTCTGGCTGGCATCTGTGTTATTGCCTGACTTTTAGGGCATTGGTCCAAGCATTCAGTCTTTCATACTCTCCATTAAAAATCAGCTGTTAATTGATTTACTTAGGAAGTTCTGGTTTATTCTTTTTCATGTTTTAAAATTAAAATATCAGCTTAAAATAAACACAGTTATATATTGTAATAATAAAAAATACATTGGGGGCTGGAGAGATGGCTTAGCGGTTAAGAACACTAACTGTTCTTGCGGAAGATCCGAGTTCGAATCCCAGCACCCACATGGCAGCTAAAACTGTCTGTAACTCCAGTTCCAGGGGATTCAACAGCCTCTTCTGTCCTCCACGGGCATTGCACGACACAGATGCGCTTACCTACATGCAGGCATAACACTCATACACATAAAATAAAAATAAATTTAAACCAAAAAAAATCAGCCAGAAAGCAGAGTAAATTGCCACAAATTATGTATAGAAAGGCAGAACTTTTATCTCTTCATGACAAAAATATAAAAGATATTCACAGAAAAGTATCAGCTATTATTCTATCAGACCTTTCTTTATATGTGACTTGATCTTTCTCACAGTTTTAAATTTTTTTTCGGGGGGGGAGTTTTGTGCTTTAATTTTGTTGAAAATACTTGTTATGCTTTTGATTTGATTTTGTTATCCTTCTTCTATAGCTGTGATGTGAAGTTTTGATCTTTTTATAGTGTCCTAGAGGCCCTGAATGTTCCTTTCCTTGCTATTTTAGGTTTAATGTTTTTTGACTGAGTGATCCATTTCCTCTACCTTCTCTTCAAGATCTGATATTCTTTCTTCCATTTTTTGTTGAATTTCCTGAGATTTTTATTGGAAGTTTTATTTCAGTTTCTTTTCTTTAGAGACTCTCTTTATTAAATTCTAATTTCATACATCGAAGACAGACTTTTATTTATTTCATTCAACTGTGTTTTAAGGTCTTCAGTCAGCCTTTTATTCATGTTAACTTTTAGTTCCTTGAACATATTTATAATTGATATTTTGACATCACTGTCTTGTGCATTAGTGAGGGTGCCATTCTCAGGAAACATCATACTGGGATGCTAATTTCTGGAATCTTGTCTTTGCTATTCACGTTTTGTTTCATTTCTGTGGTGGAACCTAGGCATCTGGAGTGATGTCACTGATGGTGTTTCTTGGTTATGAATATATGATCTTGCCTTTGTTGAGTGAGTATTTGGACCTTTGTTGCTGTAACGGCAGCTTGTCAGGTTGTGACCAGCTGAGAGATGCTTGGTGTTCAGTCTTGGGAACACTCTGTATTGATTTGCAAAGGGTGTTAGAAGGAGTCTCAGTTCAGCTCAGTACAGGTCCAGCTGTACTCTACAATGTCCTGGGGTGGTGAGGTGGGCAGGTGACTGCTAAGTGAGAAGGCAGGTAGACAGAACAGTGTTGATTTTTGATTAGAGGGATTGGGTTAACTCCTATTCCATGTCAGTCAGGAAAACATGCAAATATATCTCTTGCTGGTTCTATCTGGTCTGATGCACAGGCTTCACAGCCCTATTCCTGGGAGTATGTGGATGGAGGCAAGGACAGACAAGGTACTGTGGAAGTGACCAAGCTGGGCTGGTACCAAGGCTGTGAGGCCTGAGAGCCGGGACAGCCTGCAGTGGTAACCTCAACAGGTTTTGGTTTGATTGGTTTGTTTGGGTGATTTGTTGCTTTGCTTAATGCTTTTTTGTAAGGACTTTGTTCCCCAGAAACAAGAACCAAAATTATTTTAACCTCTACTTGTAATGGAACATAAAACTTGCCATCAGGTTCACTGATTTTATTTAAACATTTTCATTTCCTGTTTCTACCAATGCATAATCAACCTCACACGGACTATTAAATAGGCGGCTGCAACATCCTGCCCAGAGGCTGCAGTGATAACAAAGATCACCAGGAACATAGTCCATTTCAGAAAGGTTGGCTCTGTTGTCAGGAGCTGCTGAAGGTTAGAACTCTAGTCCCAGACACTGCACAGGGCAGCATTTGTGAGTCATAGTAAAGCTCAGAGCTCAGTGTTTACACTAGACAGAGACATGGGGGCAGAGCTCACTCTATGCAGGGCTGGGGACAGAGCTTACCCTATGCAGTGTTAAATTCCTGCTGAATGTGTATCTGTCCCAGCTACCTTTGGGGACTACTGGATAGGCTTCTTTTTTAATGTGTGTAAAATGAACTGTCAATCTATTAAAACGTTGCTTGTGTCTAATCCTTCTAGAAATAGCCTTTTAACATCTCCTCGAAGAGGATCTCAGTTGCATTCAGTTTAGCCATAGTTATCTATGGGCCTTTGGAACAGCCATCTTTAAACAATATCTTTTTCTATGTGCACTGTAAGATTACGTAGCATCAGTCTTGCTTGGGCTCCCACACATCTTTCTCTGCCTGAGGTTCGTTCACAGTTTTAGGGAACCAGCTGAGGTGATACCTTTGGATCCACTGAAGAAGGGCATCATAATAAAGAGCTGCTGTTTGCCTTTTCCTCTCTTTAGTGACGCCACAAAGTATTTTTAAGATTATATTAAGTGGGGCTGGAGAGATGGCTCAGTGGTTAAGAATACTGACTCTTCTTGCAGAAGATCTGGGTTCAAATCCCAGCACCCACATGGCAGCTAACCACTGTCTGTAACTCCAGTTCCAGGGGATCCAACAGCCTCTTCTGTCCTTCACTGGCATTGCATGACATGGGTGCACTTACCTACACGCAGGCATAACACTCACACACATAAAATAAGTATAATAAAATATTTTTTAAAAAAGATTACATTAAGTAACATACATTTTCCCCCAAATAGTCTTCTTTCTACTTTTAACTACTGTGTTATGCCAAACATAAATCATACTTTTCCATGTTGTTATAAATCAGCAAATTCTAAGCTGTGATTGTGCAGTTGTTAACACCTTTAAAAGTGTGATGATCGCATGTATACAAGAGCAGCTTCTGTGAACACTATTAAATAAAAGAGGCTGTGTTGGTTTGATGTAAAACTGTAGTTTTAGAGCACAGCCAGTACACTTCACTCTTAATTTAGAAGGAAATGGAGTGGGTTTTTAAAACTATAGTTGCAAAAGAGAACCAAAAAATATGATAACACAAATAAACCACTATCTAAAACTTCTTAGGCTGTGAAAGCTCAAGAGACCACAAGATTAGAAAATATAATCAGTCTTGGGGCTGGAGAGATGGCTCAGCAATTAAGGGCACTGGCTGCTCTTGCAGAGGACCTGAGTTTGATTCCCAGCACCCACATGGTGTGCAGCTATCTACTTGCAGGCAATACAGTCATACACATAGGATTAAAAATAATAAATAAAATGTAAAAAAGAAAAGAAAATATAATCCGTCTTTAGAACAGAACAGTTGGACATGAGTCAGAGGTTGTGAAGAAGGTACACACACAGGGGTTTATGCCAGTAAATCATATCCTTGTGAGGTGATTTGTGCAGATCCATGGCTGTCAAGTCAGAACAAGGGTAGGCTCAGTGGGGACTGGCAGCACTGTGGAGGATGATGGATCTAGAAAGCTGATGTACATAGATGTATCAGGTACTTGACACTTCTGACCTACTATGGGAAGGTGTTTTGGAGTTTTGGAACCCTGCATCCAGAGTCCTCATGAGGATTAAGTTCAGGTACTCCTAATATCGCTGTACAGAAACTCTGATATTTTGTGCTGAGTGCCCTATGTACACTGTAACACAGAAAAGATCTGTGTCCGTGAGCTTCTGGACATCAGATCAATTTAAATGTTGAGAAATTGAGCCTAAAATGAGGTAGTTTTTTTCCCAAATATATATATTTAATTAGTCTAAGGTTTAAGGCTTGCATTTAGATCTACCAGAATTCAATGCACCTGCATATCTACTACATCACTCTGCCTCAGGAACCATACTCTAGTTAGGGAAGGATGCTGTGGTTTGATGGTCATCTAGATGTGCAGGAGATTCCCTGAGTGGAAAAGGTCTTTTTCCTGCAGTACAACCTAGACTCTTTCCTGAATATTGTCTAGTTTGTAAATTTCAACTTCTACCCACTACCTGGTATCTCTCTATCCCTTTTCTCTCCTTATTATTAGTTAGGTTTCTTACAGTCTCCAGCTCTGCTCACAGAAAGGTAGAAAAATGGAAGGTTTAGCTTGGGTGAGATTTGTTCTTTTAAAAGTGAAGACTGCAGGGGAGAGGAAGGGAACATATCGATATTGTTGTTTACAAATCCAGCACCTCCCTTAAATATTTTAGTACAGAGAAAGTACCAGAATTTTTAAGAGCTCACTTGAGATGATTTTATTAGTAGATAATTTCATAATCTGTTTCCCAAGTCTTTCTTCCCTGGGTTCTGTTACAGGAACCAATAAATCTTACACACATGGATTTCACACACTTATTGTATGTTTCTGTATATTACATATATCTCTAAGTAATGAATTTATTAAAATTATTTAATCTTACTTCTCTTTGCCTCTTTCCTAATAATGGCAGAATAATGCAGAGAACAGCACTTCATAAGAATTGTACAACTGATGGATTTCACTTTGACATGCAAGGAAAAAAACAAATGCAAGCCGTTTCTGTCTGAAATGAAGAAAAATATTTCAAATGTCTCAAATATGTAATTTTAGCAGGCAGTCTTACCTATTAAGTCTTACTATATTAAGCTTGATTTTCAATATTTATGATAAACCAGAAATTTCTACCAGGCTCTTAAAATCTATTGATGGTTGGCGTTTCACCAGAATCAAAGATGTGAGACTCATTCTGAACGGTTGATTATTGGGTTCCTTTACCCCAGGATCAATCCTTTCCTGGCTCTACAGAAGTTGGTAAGGCCAGACCATGGAGAGGAATCTTGGCTCTAGAATCACACATTGCAGAATTCAGCCACAAGTTCTTAAAATTCATATGGGGAGGGCTATGATATTCTAGTATATAGATTTGAAAAGTAATCCAGAGAAACGGCTTTGAGAATAAACTCAGTAAAACTATGATAACCTTGTTTATTTTTTTCTCTCCTTTTAAAAAATAAGTGGTGTTTAGTTTGCATACTGAAATAACAGTAATTATATTTAGAGTGATTGATGCATTTAAAGAGTGAAATGCCGTTCGTCTTCAAGGACACAGAGGGATAGTAAGTACTGTATACAAGACTAAGTTGGTAGTAATTATCTCTTGGTAATAATTATCTCTTTGTTGATACCAACTCATGAATGTAACTTTAAGATAATCTGAACCCTGTTTCTTCAGATGACTCTAGTTTCCAATGAATAGTTTTACGTCAAGTAAAAGTATTATTTTTAAACCTGAGCCCTCAGCAGCATCAGGAATCTTGTACTCTCTGCTAGTTACAGGCCTGTGGTTAGACTTAACATGTCAAAGTGTTTATGGGTGAAATGTTGAGACAGAGTCACACTACGTAGCCAGGGCTAACCGAGAACTCACTATGTAGATCAGTCTGTCCTTGACCTCAGTGCCTCCCAAGTGCTGGAATTAGTGATGCACACCATCACACGTGGCTCACGTGTAAAGAATATTTTAATTCAGTTTTGTTTAACTGTTCACTACTTTAAAATAACCTCTTTTTGTTCTTTTTTCAACTATAATTCATTTTAATCCAGAAAGTAAAAGAAATAGTGTTTATTGATGACTATTATGTACCAAATATCTTCTTGAATGATTTTGTAGACATTGCTCAATATAATAATATACCTCAAAGAAAACAATATCTTACATAATTCAGCATTCAATTAAAATTTTTTAAAGCTTTCTTTTTTAAAAAATATTTTGTTTATTATTTTTATGTATATGAGTGTATTACTTTCATGTATATAACTGTACCTCTGTCATCATGCATTTACCGATGTTAGTTACCATGTGGGTGCTGGGAATTGAGTCCAGATCCTTTGCAAAAGTAATCAGTGCTTTTAACCATGGAGCCATCTCTCCAGCCCCCTAATCAAAATTTTTAATAAATGATTATTGAAGAAGAGCTATTAAGCAGGCGGCTAGAGATATAAAGACAAATAGTATTTGCTGATGTGAGAGTCTTTTTAGCCCAGAGACAAGAGATAAAAGCAGACAGGGCTTAAAATGTTACTGATGTTTTGGTTCTGTGATAAAACTCAATAATGTAGTCAGTCATTCATTAAATGACATATCTGGTACAATTTTAGGTACCAGATAAATGAATGACAGTAACTAGTTAGAGAAATGTCTCTCCTTGACAAAACTGAAATTCTTGTGCAGAGTCTAAGGACCACAAAGGAATACCTACTTCATCTGGGCTCACAAAAGTTGCAGGGGGATGTGGCATTTCTTTATGGGTCTATTGAAAGGCAATAACAAGGCCTAATTGACAGGAAAATGGCAGCTTTGAGGCATAATTTATATATCAAAGATTGGGTGAGCACTACACGTAGATCTACTTCTAAATCTGAGACCTCCAACCCCAGATGACTGTGCGTGACAGGCAGGTCCATTTTTGGGTTTCTTTCTGGAACTAGCTTGTTCCTTGAGCTGTCAGTTCACTGCATCTCCTAAGCCATAAAAGATAAATTCATTTAAAGTTAAATAAGAGAGAATGGTACAATTTGTCTCACTTGATTCCGAGGCAATGCCTTCAATTCTGCAGTGGATGTTAGATCAGAACAGATTTTTCTTTGTTAAATGGAAGAATCTCAAGGATGTCGAACTTGTTTTTCCCATTTCTCAGTCTTCCAATTCCAGTGAAATCTAAATGGACTTTATTGGTCTCCTTTCCCTGTGCAAAGACAGTCTAAGTTTTTTTAGATGTTAGCTTTGCTCAACTATCACAGTTTAAGAAAAGACATGTCATCGTAAAATCCCACTAAGTTATTTGGAGGCTAGGTTTTCAAAATATATAAAAAGTATATCCTCTGGAAACATCCAATTTTGCTCTGAAATCACACAGGAAAATTAATCAATTGGAATGCACAGAGAAACCAAAATTTGCCCAAGCTCTGTGAACTCCTTTAGCTGGATTCTGTCATGCCATTATTAGTGACCAGAGAACTGAAAATTATTGTCATCTCTTCTTTGATGACAATCTTTAAGTACGTTTGCAAATATATAATATTAAAAATTTACTATGTTCTGAGCAAGTGCTTCTTGTAAGTCTTTAAGTGTCTTTGACCTTATGTAATGAATTATCTCTGTTTTAAAGATGAGTTTTATTTGAGTCAGTGAGATGGCTCTATAGGCAGGACACTTGCTATCAAGCCTGATGACCTGAGTTTCATCCCCAGGACCTGCATGGAAGAAAGAGAGAAATAACTCCTACAAACTGTCCTCCCATCTCACACATACGCCATGGCACATGCATATCCACTTACACACACAAAACACACACATACTAAATAAACAAGTGTAATAAAATGTTTCATTTATCCTTTGACAATTAGACACGTGTAGAAAATGTATTCTGAACATAGTCACTCAGTGTTACCTGCTTTTAAACTCTTCCATTTTATTAAACTAAAGACATGAACGTAGGCAGGGGACTTGCTAAATGATCTCTTTTATGTGATTATAATTCATTTTTGGATTTTTGTAAACATGTTTTATTAAAACTACTTTGTTCATCTAGCAATTGCTGAGTGTGAGCATTTTGCTGGACTCTAAAGGTCAAGGTCATAGAAGTTACTAATCCTAACAGTCATATTTTGGTGCACCAGCTCTGTCTATAATCTAATTTTCTTTCTCTTAGTGTATGAGGTTTATAGTATTTTGTAAATTTTAAAATGGGCAGAGGAACTGCACTAGAGTGTTGGGAAGGAAATTCCTGGGCTCCACTCTGAGAAAAACTGAGCAGGGCTGGGAATTCACCTTTTCACAAAATCCCCATGTTTGGGGAGCTGGTGACCTTGGACTTCTGGAGAATGTCTTTTTTTTGTGATCTTTCTTTCTTACCAAAGACTCCCCACAATGAAAGACTTCTTTCACACTTTCATATAGCTACCTCAGTGTCATGCTCCTGGAACTGTCACTTAGACCTTCCAGACCCCTGCATCGCCTTGACCTGAAACAACCCCAGTGACATACTAGTTTTCCTGGTGTCAGTTGTCTGTGATATCCTGATACTGACAACATAGCTGCGGTCCCATGAAAAGCCTGATTGGAATACTGGGCTGTCTAGAAGAAGATCAGGAAATGCCTCTCAGAATATTCTGAAGGATAAATTTTCAAACAGGGTCTCAGATCACATTCAAAAACTGCTTGCCTTCAGTGAAGTATTTTATTCTTATTACTCATGTGCCCCCTGAAAAAGCTATGGAGTAGGCAAGCTGTTATCAGTTAAGGACACAGAGGCCCAGCAAGTTACAAATGCTACAGGGATTCCAGGTGGTAAAGTACAGCATTCAAGCCATGTGAGCTAGCTCCAGTTTCCAGACCCATTATCACACCAGGCGTTGTTTTTCTTTTAGTCAATGAATGAACCTTCTGGCCCTCCGTAACCACCATTAACTATAAGAAAGAGTTCCAGGACATTATCCAACAGATGGACAAGAAGCAAAAACAAAGACCTTTCATCTCAGAAGCAAAACAAAAACAAAGCCAGCACTACATAGGATGATTTCTAGTGTATTTGTAAAGTCAAAACTAGATCTCAGTCATCCGTTACAGAAAATTTCTAGTGAAGAAAAAGAGCTTGTAGTCCTACAATACCAAGTTGCATATCTCATGTCTCATATTATAAGAAGGGAAAATTTTGCATTTCTTCAACTTCCCTCCCACCTGCCCTCCCTCCCTCCTTCCCTCCCTCCCTCCCTCCTTCTTTCCTCCCTCCCTCCCTTCTCCTTTCCTTCTTTCTTTCCTTCCCTATCTGGAACTTGCAATCCTCCTGCCCCAGCCTCCTGAATGCTAAGATTATAGGCTTGGGCCACCATACATAACTTAAATGTCTTTTTAAAATTTTGATAAATTAGTGTTTGTGTGTTGGTGTGTGTGTGGAGTCATTTCTCTCCTTCTACCCATATGTGGGTTCTGAGGATTGAACTCAGGTTTCCAGGCTTGCAAAGCAGGTGCCTTTACCTGCTGAGCCATCTCACCTGCCCTCCACTCTTCCTCCTTCCTTTCCTCCCATCAGTCCTTCCTCCCTCCCTCCTTCCTTCTTTCCTTTCTTCCTCCATGTCTCCACCCTCCCTCCCTCCCCAGTCCTTCCTTCCTTCCCCCTACCCTCCTTCTTTCCTCCCTCTCTCCTCCCTTCTTCCTTGACAGGATTTTGTGTAGCTCAGCTTTGCCTTACCCTGGCTCCTCCACTCTTCCTCCTTCCTTTCCTCCCATCAGTCCTTCCTCCCTCCCTCCTTCCTTCTTTCCTTTCTTCCTCCATGTCTCCACCCTCCCTCCCTCCCCAGTCCTTCCTTCCTTCCCCCTACCCTCCTTCTTTCCTCCCTCTCTCCTCCCTTCTTCCTTGACAGGATTTTGTGTAGCTCAGCTTTGCCTTACCCTGGCTCTGTAGTCTAGCCTGGCCATAAACGCCTGAGCCTCCTTCATTTGCATCCTAGATGCTCGGCATCTAGGCACATAGCTCCATACCTGAGCCCTTTTACTTTTTTCCCCAAATACAGGAAACACCATGGTAGGCATGTGCCCCTGAGCCAGAGAAGGCAAGGTTCCCATTCAACCCTGCTTCTTGCTTGATGATGTGTGACAATTTGCTTATCTTAATTAATTATCATCTTCAATAAAATAGACATTCAAGGTTTGCTAAATATTAAATAGTGTAATTACAAGGTTTGGTAAGCATTAAATAAGATAATTAAGCTTAGCATAGTGTCTGTAGCATAACAATCTCTATCACTGGCACCTAACTTCTGTTATCATGAGTATTCATGCATGTAATTTAGTAGAATGCAAACACAAGTTTATATAGCATTTTTTGCAATAAATATATTATCACAGTGTAATTGATGTTGAATCTATACCTTATGACAAGCCAAATATAAACACACAAATCTTTGGGGGAAGAAAAAGAAGCAAACTGTTGATGCCAAGCCACCCCTCAGCAGCAGTGTGTCTGGATTGTGAATTAAGTCAGGATGGTACAGTGTTTACTTGTCTGCTGAGAGAAGTCTCATTTCTTTTTACCAGCTGATGAGCCCAATGTCCCTCACCTGCTCACCATGGCATCCCGCCTGAGAGAGAGTGCTGAACTCTTTCAGTCAGATGAGATGCGGCCTGCTAATGACCCCAAGGAGAGAGCTCCCAGCCGTGTCCGCATGTTGAACGACATCCTTCAGGACATGGAAGAGAGCTTTCTGGTCCAGCAGGTGCCACCGGGTTTTTATAGGTAGGAAATAAGTCTCTAAATTTGCACCTTTCCGGCAATTAATATCTTAATTTTGCTTCTATAATGTGTATCTTTAGAGACCATAGCATTTTAAAGAGAAACTATAGAGTGGTTATTAGAGATAGAATTCGAAGATCACAGTCCACTTCAAAAGAAAATCCCAAATGAGTAAATACTGGCTACAGGCCACATGGTTGAACAGCACTCTGTAGAGCCAACAGATTGTTTACATAAATTTCAGCATGAGTTAAATGTGATATTGTTACTAGAAAATCAAGTAGAGTCAAAGGTTTCATGGGGAGAAATGTACCTTCCTGATGGCAGGAGATAGGCTCAGGCTGTTTTGTTATAGTAAGATCATGCCTACAGTGCTGAGCTTAATTCTAAACACTGCATTTTATGACAGAGCGAAGATTAGATGGATCTTGAAACAAATAACAGAGGAGAATTGTTTGTTTGCAGAGTCAGAGGAGGGTGCGTTCTGAGAATGTGTTAGCGATGACTGCAGATAAAGGGATTAGATTTGTGTTAAGGGTGCAAACCAAGTGCAATGTGGCATTGTTTTGTGCTTTCCTAATTTAGTAGAAAATGAACAAGCAGAAGACAGAAGTTAAAAGATTTTGATTATATTAAATATTTTATTTAGCTAATTCATTCTTCTACTAGATACAAACTACAAATAACTTTCTGTTATCTATGATTATACAATGAATACAGGCATGACAATTTAATATATGCATACATGTTTGCAGATATTTTATGTGCATATATCTGTATATATTCTATATTTATACAGAAGTTTTGTATAGTGTTAAAGTCTAAATTTATGACCATTTATAGATGGTTCTGGGCTGAACTGTCCCCCTGCCTCCTTCTTCTCCTAGTCTATCTTCTCCTAGTCTATCTCCTAGTAATGCTAATTACTAGCCATACCACGTATAACCAGAGATTAAAATCAAAATTAAATAATTGGTATATATGTATAGAAAGTTTAAGTAAATGTGGGAAATACTACAAATATTGCTTCTAAAAAAATTAGCCGTAATACATGTATGACAGTGAGCAATCCAGAACCAAAGCTGTTGCAGCACAGGCTGGGGCCTCAACCTCCTGACAATTTGGTTAACATGAGATAGAGGTGGTGTTTTGGACCAAGCTTAGTGACCTCATAAGAATCTCATCTGTGCACATCTTAATTTCTGCATCTGTAAAATGAGATGGCAGATGAGATTCTTTCATTCTAAAAGCTTTGTTCTACTTTGGATATTGATGATTTTCTTTAATGAAATCCATTGTAAGTTGTAAAGTGAAGTTTGCTTTTAAATTACATTTTTATATAACTCCATCAAACACTATGACTCTGGATCATAATAAGACTTTCAGATATTTTATATAATTATATTTTTATAATAACTTAAGGCATTATCTATATTCCTTATATTCTCTTAAGCATCAGAGAGCAGCAATGATTCCAAGTAAAAAGCATCCGTCATGGTGGTAATCTAGTACTAGGGTTAGAAAGGAGGATAAATGAGGTGATTTGCTAAACTACAAGGACAGTACATGCAGTAACTTGTGGTGGGGTGATGCCACATTTTGACAGCCTGACTCTTCACGTCCATTTGGACCAAGTGTGAGGCTCAAACTTCTCTGAACCTTTTCCTTCAGATTCCTCCAGGAACTCTGTTTTCCAAAAAAGGCTTTGCTCTTTCTTTATTGGAAAAGTATATCCAGTATGAACCAGGGAAAGGAAAAGTGGAAGGATTTGTCTTATTAGGAAATTTGCCCTTTCTGAACCCTATTGAACTAGAACAGCCTGCACAGCCACAAAAGGATGTTATCAGTCTAATCCCACTTGTTATTTATAACACAAATGAAAGAGTAATCGTGTTGCATGAAAGAATTATCTGTTGCTTGAGTTGGTTGATATGCAAAACATATATAAACACACACAAATACATGCACACATTTTACCCACTTGTATGTTGTACTGGGTCAAGGACAAGAGCAGTCATGAGGGATTAAACCTTTATGTTTAGGTGCTAAGCAGAGTCCAGAATCTACTAAGACTCTAGTGTTAAATTGTTTCAAAATATAAGATTAACGTTTTGGTTGCAGGGTTAGGTAAAAGCCATTTGCCCAGGGCATGTTTATATTGTAAAAATAATTCTCACAATAACTACTTAAAGAAAATTCAGCCAGTGTGGTGGCACATGTTTTTAATGCCAGCACTTTGAAGGCAGAGGCAGCCTTGTCTACATAGTGAGTTCCAGGCCAGCTGGGGCTACAGGGAGACCCTGTCTCAAAAAATACCAAAAAAAAAAAGAAAGAAAAGAAAATCCAAGCACATTATTGGCTAGAATTATTAAATATGTCTTTATTAGAGTAGGCGAATTGCATTTAGCATTCATTTGGTAAAGTCTGTTTCCTTAGGGAAACACAGACGATAATGAAATCCATACATGAGGAGTATATTCCTTTTTTGTCTGTTGTACTGGATAGGGAAGAGACATAAGCCAAGTTATCCATTTAATAAATGTTTCCCTACCCTTTAAATAGTACATATAGATTCAATTTACTTTATACTCTATTTTGAGTAGAAAAGTAAACTTTTGTCTGTTTCTGATTAAGACTGATTATAGTCTATTTTTTAACTATTAATAATATCCTATAATGTCCTATATCCCAGTAGTAGTACAAACTCAAAATGTTACTGTAATATTCCAGTTCATTTAATAGACTTTAGGACTGAAAGCTTAAGTTTCAGTATTCTGTCATTGTACTAAACTTTCACTACAGTTATTACAGAGACACACACCTGTCATTCTTATCCTTAGGTTAAATGCTGGGTCACATTACAGGTCTATATTTGTAAGAAACTGTCAAACTATCTCCCAAAGTGGCTGCACCATATTGCATTCTCACCAGAGGCAAACTGCATTTGTGCTGATCCTCTCCTTCCCCACCTTTGCAGTTGATGGTCTGCATATTCGCCCCACCATGCTGCTCTCTGGTGTTTGAATTTGCAATTCCCTGTTAGCATATGTTGCTGACAATCCTTTGCTATGCTCATTTCCCACCTGTGTTTTCTGCAGCAAATGTCTGCTCAGATCCTTTGCCCAGTTTTATAAAAGAGCTATTTGCCTTCTGATTGCTAAATTTCAAGGGTTCATTTAATATTTTGGATACCAGTCCTTTGTCAGGTAGCTGTTTGGCAAAGACTTTCTCCTGATTTGTGATTTGCCTTTCTTCTCTCAACTGAACCTTTTGTCGAACATGAGATTTTAGTACTAATGAAATGTAGTTCACCAGTTTATTCTTCATAATCTGTGCCTTTGTATAATATCCAAACGTCTGCCTACAAAAGTCAACATCACCTAGATTTATTGATTTTCTCCTATGTAATATTATAGGAATTTAATACTTTTGTGATTTGTACTTAGGTGTTCTATCCAGTTTGAATTCATGTTTGTGAAATCTAAAAGGTTTCGAACTAGAGACTTCATTTTATTTTCTCCTTCTTTATGTATTTTGCCCCAAAACATCATTGTTGTAGCACTGTCTAACGTCTACGTTTCTCCACTGAATTGGCTGCTTTTTGTTGTATCATGAGCACTTAAAATTGCCTTTTACTGACAGTCTCTGACTTTTTAAGCTGTGGCTTTAATGATTAAGGACACCATTTAAAAATCGTACTGCAGGAGGAACTGACTTGGGACTGTGTGAAGCCAGAAGAGGTTTGAGCAGGAAAGTTGTTCTTTATTGCCTGAGATGCCTTGTGAGAAGCCAAGGAACATTTCCCAGCATTAGTCTCTCATCTCTAAACTAGAAACTCTCAAAGGGGTGTTAATAATAGAAAAAAAGGTAACGAAAACAAGGATATTTTAGTATAAGAAGATAATTTACAGATTTTAAACTCATATAAAAGTTACAATATTATCCCATTATCCTGTGTCTACTTCAGACTTTGATAGAGTCCCATCTCCAGGACCTTTTCCCCATACCATGAAGGGAGAAACCTCTTTTTTTTTCTTTTCTGCTCAATGACTTTTATTTGGTTTAAGTTAAATATTTTTCAAACATGATCTTTGTCTTTGCATTTAAATTTGAGGAATATTATATATCAGTTTCATGGGAGTAAGGTAACTAAAACATTGTTAAACCCAAGAACACATTAATTAAAAAAAATAACTTCATATAAGAATAATTTTACAGTTTCTAGAGAGGTTTTAAAGATAGCACAAATAATATCCTTCTCCTCCTGACTCAATTTCCCTGTTGTAGCCAAACTGATAAGCAGATTGAGGAAGTCCTGCTAAATTCTAGACTTTAATTTTGATAATTTTACTTCTCTGTACCATTGATCCACACTGGGATGGCTCATTGCATTTAGAGAAGTACATTTAAGGTTGGTATGGTGATTTACTCTCCTAATCCCAGCACTTGGAAGTCAGAGGCAGGAAGATTGCTACAACTTTGAGGCCAACCTGGTCTAAATAATGAATTCCAGGCCAGCCAGAGCTATAGCATGAGACACTATCTCAAACACTAAACAGTCAACCAGCCAATCAAAGAAAAACAACAAAAAGTGAAGTAAATTTAAAATAATCCAAATTATCTAATTTTTGACACATAAGTAATACAGAATAAGCTACAGAGAAGAAAAAAACAGTGTTTTGTCGCTGTCTACTTTACTACTTGTTATTGGGCAGGCACACAATGTTTGTTGTGTGACTGGAGACAATGCAGGGGTCTTTTAATATTGAGCCCCATGATCCTACCTCTCCTTGGGACTAGAAAGTTTTGTTGAATCTATTTGTGCTTCTTTCCTCTTCTTTTTTTTTGAGACACATTTTAAAATTAAGTGATGAAAAATGTTCTTTTTCCCCAGGATCACTGCAGTGACGTCAATCTTTAATTTTTCTTAAAACAGTCTTTTTCCATTAACAAGCCTTTGTTAATTGTTCACCATCCATAGGAGCTGCAATATCCCACACAAAAATAAAGAATTTGGGATAAGCAGATATTTATAATTATGGCCTTAAAGAAGGAGTGACTATATCACCACAATAGCACCAGCTTCCAAATCCATCAGGTACTTCAGATGACAGCTGCCCATGGAAAATGCTAACCTGTGTCACTTCTGTAAGTGATCAGGGAGCACAGAAAGCATGCTGGCTCTCTGGGACACATTCTCCCACATTTAGTAAAGGTTGAAATTTAACTTTTACATGTGGCACTAACCAATTTGTGACTGAAATTTACCGTCTTGTGAATGCACCTATCCTAGCTTGTTTTAGAAATTTCCAGGAAGATTCCCTGCCTTGTGCCAGTTACTGTGCTGGTGAGGGAGTGCGTTTTTGAGGCTGCTGTTCTATCTCTATTGTTTCCTTTTGGTCTAACCCAAACACCAGCCTACATAGTCTTAACAGTGGGAGAGTACTTAATGTTACCAAGTTCTTCATTTTTAATGACTGGGCTGCTCTGTGTAGATATATGTTTCACTTTTGACTTTACAAGTAGAAAGCCATAGGGTTTCAAAATGCTCACAACAGAATGATTAGCAAAGGTTTTCCTTCAAGAAGCAAGCCCAAGGTGTGAGAGTTACATCAACATGCTCTCTTATACGTTGGGATACAATATCTGCACAAAAATCTCACTGTTCATTTCTCTTCATATATAAGCATTGATAATTAAACAGAAAAAAGATGTCTAACAAGCATGTCCTCGATGTCTTTGAGTGTCAACTTGACACATCCTAGAGTCATCTGGAAGCAAAGCTTCACTGAGAAATTGCCTAGATCAGATTAGCCAGCGGACATGTCTGTGAGGAATTGCCTCATTATCCACTGATGCTGGAGGGCCCAGCCATTGTGGACAGCACCATCCCTAATCAGATGATCTTGGGCTATATAAGAAAGCTGGCTAAGCGCCGAAGAGATGGGCCAGTGGTTAAGAGCAGTGGCTGCTCTTGCAGAGGACCCAGGTTTGGTTCCCAGCACCCACAAGGAGGCTATGAACCATCTGTAACTCCAGTTCCAGCGGATCTACCGCCCTCTTCTGACTTCTGTGGGCATTACATGACATGGATGTACTTTTACATGCATGCACGCACTACACACATACACATAAAATAAAAATGATAAAATATTAGACAACAGAAAGCTGGCTCAGCATGAGCTGAAAGCCAGAGAGAGGGTGACCGAGCTGGCAACACCATCCTCCGTGGTTTGACCTGAACTTCTTTGGCTGTGAGTTCCGTGGTCAGAGGCGATGATGGAATAGGAAGCAGTCCTCCCTTTGGAGTCCCTCTTTGAGTTGTTGCCCTGAAGTCTCTTAATTTTGGATTGAGAACTGGAAGTATCAAACGAAAGAAACCCTGTTGACCCTAAGTTTCTCTTTGTCAGAGTGTTTGATTATGAAAACAGGGAATTGGAACAAGGGATTGACCATTCAGATATGTACACATTACACACACACACACACACACACACACACACACACACACACTCAAATTAACACAAGTAAAAAGTCTAAAATAAATCTACTGATTTTTACCAAATTACTCTGCTGTTCTTTCTAAATATATGACATACTCAGGTGCATCTTGTTTGGATAGGTTGTGGGGTTATTTGGGCAATTATTTTCATATTTTTAAGAATATATCTGCATATCAAATAAAATATTTATTTAGGGGTGTAAGGAGAGCAGCCTACTGAAGTTTAGATAGAGTACATGTTTGTTCTCTGGCACACGTGTGTGCCACTGACTTTGTGTTCCTATGAAAGACGTGGCTGCAGATTCATAAGAAAGAGCTTCGTTGTGAGCTAGCCAGAATCACATGCAACATCAAACCATTTCAAGCTAAGCCGAGGCAAGTCAGTTCTCACTTGCATCCCTCAAAGTAGGAAAATATCTGAGTAAATGTCAGAATGCTTTTGCCTTGAACCAAGAATAAACAGAGCAAGCAGTCCATTAAAAGTGCTTCTCAAACAGCTAAGTTCTCCAACTTTTCTCTGGAAAAATGTTAGCTCTGGTTAACATTTAAGCAAAGAAGAACTCTGTCATCATACAGTTATTGAAAATACATTTCCCAGTTACGTGTTCAGTGCATGAACTTGAATTTGATAATTTTAATATGTGGAATCCAAGCCCACCCACAAACACTTCTGAATAAGCATGATGTCATTATACAGCTTTCATTACAGACAGGTATGTAAGTCCCAATTAAGAATTACCATAATGCTTTTAAAGTATTTTAATAGTGGGTGCTTGTACAAAAAGATCAATGTATGAATAGTTTTATGGTGTAAACTGGGTAAAATTTCCAAAACTGGAGGGCCTGACTCATACACAAAATTTTTACACTGTGTATCATTAGATATATAGTCCATTTTACACATTTATGACTAGATACATATGTAAGAAGTTTTATCATGAAACCCAATTCATACTTTTAGTTTTCTCTTCTGAGAAAATCAAAAATTCTCCTGTACTGTAAGAGCAACAAAATTAATACACTAAAATCCAAACTCATTTTTTCACTGACTTTTTGTTTTCCTTTCTACCAGACGAGGATTTCTAGTTGTGACAGATAATCTTCACACGTCGTTTAGGTAGACTTTTACTCATTTGTTAAAGTCTTCTGTTGACACTGATCACTTTATACAGGTAATTAGTCTGGATTCCTGTCATGCTAGTACCAGAATAGACTTCTTCGTGTGCACTCTGGCTGAAATAAAAATGTCTGTCTCTGGATTGATGTTTATTTCCATATAAGTAAGAAGAAAAAAAGTATGACTGTCATATACATAAGTGAAGATAACGTCACTCTGAAGGTGTTATGACTTGATAATGGTGCAGTTAATAATATTAAGTGTGGGCTGGAGACATGGCTCAGCAGTTAAGAACACTGGTTGTTCTTGCAGAAGACTGGGTTCGAATCCCATCACCCACATGGCAGCTAACAACTGTCCGTAACTCCAGTCCCAGGGGATCCGATGGCCACTTCTGACCTCTGTGGGCACTGCATGGCATGGGTGCACTTATCTACATGCAGGCAATACACACATATACATAAAATAAAAATAATGAATAAAATATTTAAAACATAATATTAAGTATAGCTGTACTATCAGCATCTGTGCCAAAGCAGGAATAGCTTGTTGAAGGCATCATGAAGGGTGTTTTCCATATATTATCAGTGATCCTTCTAGCAATCCCGTCCATATTCCCTTTCATGAATTATAAAACCAAGGCTTAGGGAAAACTAGTTTGTAGTAGAAAAGAGCTTGAAACTGGATGTTTCCTACAAAGCTACTCTTCTTTCTATGAAATAGTGCCACAAACATTTAACTCAGTTTACCCTAGTTTGTCTTGAAATTACTGATAAATTACAGAGACTTTTGCACTCACTTAGTCAAGTGTTATATGAAGTCCAGTTTTCATAGACACTTTACAACTTTCTTTCTTTCTTGAAGTATTCTGTCTTCTAGCAGTGACAATCACAGACATGTCTTTGAGGCTGACTCTCAATCTATCTCTGCTCTTGGGAAATCTACAATTTCTTGTTTTTCCAAATCAATAAAAGTATCTTGTCCCCCAGTACAGCCCACCCTTCATAATTGCATAAATTTTAGGCTCAGTTAAAAGGAGAACAATGTATCTCTGCTATATGACATATATTAAAGTTAGATACATTTTTACAAAAATAACCGCTAGGTAAAAAAGAGGACTCCCAAGGCTGATAACTGAAGGATGGGGCTTAAAGGCTAAAGGAGCAATCAGCCAAGTCATCCTAGGATCAGGCGCTCACCAGGCATGCCATTTTCTTTTCATTTAATAAATTAGTTATGAAAAAATAAACTGGGGTTTCTCTAAGGTTCAGCAAGTTTTTATAAAAACATGAATTGTTTTCCTATTTCTTTAAAAACACATTTCAGAGAAATGGCCGCCTAGTTAAGGGAAGAAAAATTAGAAAGCCCAAGCTCTACAAGTATTTTGTTGAGAACTTTTGCATCTGTGTTCATTAAGGATATAAGTCTATAATTTTCTTTTTGATTGTATCTTTACCTGGTTTTGGTATTAGAATGAAGCTGGATTCATAGAAGGAATTTGGGAGTTCTCCCTCCATTTCTATCTTTTTGAATAAATTAAGTCATTTTGGATATAGATCTTTAAATCTGTTGTAAATCCATCTGGTCCTGGGCTTTTTTTAGTAAGGAGGATTTTGTATTGCTGTTTCAATTTCCTTATGTGTTATGGGTCTATTTAAGCTGTTAGTCTCTACTTGGTTTAGTTTTGGTGGTTCCCATGCTTTTAGATACTCATCGATTTCTTTTAGGTTTTCAAATTGAGTAGTGTATAGGTTTCTCAAAGTATTCCCTTATAATATTCTGGATCTTTTTGGTGTCTGTTGTGATGTTTCCCCTTTAATCTCTGATTTTGTCAATTTGGAGGTGCTCTTTCTTTCTTCTGGTTAACTGGGCTAGAGGTCTGTCAGTCTTATTTCTCTTTTCAGAGAACCAGCTCTTAGATTCATTGATTCTTTGTATTGTTTTTGTTGTTTCTATTTCATTAATTTCTGCCCTGATCTTTGTTATTTCTTCTTGTCTGCTGGGTTTGGGTTTCATTTGTTGTTGTTTTTCAAGTGTCTTGAGTTGCAATGTTAAGTCATTTATTCATGTTCTTTCTGATTTTTTAATGTAGACACTTAGAGCTATGAATGTCCCTCTAAGGATAGCTTTCAGTGTGTCCCACAGGTTTGTTGTGTTGTATTGTCCTTTTAATTTCTTTCCAGGAATTCTTTTATTTCTTTCTTAATTTCTCCTTTGACCCATTCATCATTGAGGAGTGTGTTGTTTAATCTCTATGTGTTCATGTAATTGCTAGGGTTTCTTCTGGTGTTGATATTAAGATTTATTGCACTGTAGTCTGAGAATGCATGGAATTATTTCAGTCTTTTTGTATTTGTTAAGGTTTGTTTTGTGCCCCAGTATAAGGTCGATTTTGGAGAAGGTTCCATGGGGTACTGAGTAGAAAGTATGTCATTTGGTGCTTGGGTGGAATACTCAGTAGATGTCTCTTAAGTCCATTTGATATATGGTATTGTTTAATTCAGATGTCTCTCTGTTAACTCTCTGCTCTGTTGACCTATCTAATGGAGACAGTGGGGTATTGAAGTCCCCTACTATTAATGGGTTGGGATTAATCTGGGTCTTAAAGTCCTGTAGTATTGTTTTTGTGAAGTTGGGTGCACCAGAGTTTGGGAAATATATGTTTATGATTGTAATATCTTTTGGTTTGTTGTTCCTTTGATCAGAATGAAGTGGCCCTCTTTATCTCTTCTGATTAGTTTTAGTTTGAACTCTATTTTGTCAGATATTAGAACTGCAACTCCTGCTTTTTTCTTAGTACCATTCACTTGGGATATTTTTTTCCATCCTTTCACCTTAAGATAGTGTCTGTCCTTGAAAGTGAGATATGTTTCTTGCAGACCACAAAAATATGTTTCTTAATACATTCAACTAGTCTGTGTCTTTTGACTTGGGATTTCAGTCCATTGATATTTAAAGTTATTAATATAGATGTGTATTGAATCCTGTCATTTTTATTTCTGTTCACATTCTTGGTATAGCTGTGCATTTCTACAGTTACACCTTCATTAAGTTTCTTTCTGTAACCCCTTGTGTATAGTTGTTCCTTTCTTCAGCTCTTTGTATTACTTCAAGAACTCTCTGAAGGGCTGGTTTTGTGGACATGAATTCTTTCAGCCTATTTATGTCACAGAAGATTTTTCTTTCCCCTTCAACTATGATAGACATTTTGGCTGGATAAAGTAATCTGGGTTGGCATCGGTGGTCATTATGAACTGGTAATACGTTAGTCCAGGCTCTTCTGGCTTTCATAGTTTGCACTGAAAAGTCAGCTGTAATCCTGCTGAGTTTTCTTTTGTATGTGACTTGTTGTTTTTCTTTTGCAGCTTTCAGTATTGTCTCTTTGTTCTGTACATTTAGTGTTTTTACTCTGATGTGCCATGGAGAGTTTCTTTTCTGGTCCTGTCTATTTGGTGTTCTGTATGCTTTTTGTATTTGTATGGGCATGTCTTTCTTTAAGTTTGGGAAATTTTCTTCCACAATTCTGTTGAAGATCTGGTCCATGCCATTGTCTTGGGATTCTTCTCCTTCTTATATGCCTATGATTCGCAAGTTTGGTCTTTTTATGGTATCACTCAATTCCTGCATATTCCATTCTTGTGATTTCTTAAATTTTTCATAATCTTTGCTTGAGTGGTCCAGCTATTGGTGAGGCTTTATACATTCATGTGGGTGCTAACACACACACACACACACACACACACACACACACACATATATATACGTATATAGTATGTGTCTTTTCTTTCTTTTTTTCTTTTTTATTTCTTTTTAATTTTTACAAAAACTATTGAGAATTTCATACATGCATATATGGTGTTTTGATCAAATCCATGCCTACTCCTCCCCTTCCAAAATTCCCCCCTCTGAAGAGGTAACCCTAAAATCTTTTAAGGATTAGATACACTCTCTCAAGTACTTTCAACATTTTTGGCCTTTGGAACAGAGTGTGTTGCTAACAAGCCCAAGGAATTTTGACTTTTAACCCAGAAACTGGCTACATTTCTTTGGGGTCTTTTTACCCTAACTGCTTAGCCAATTCCTACCTCCTGTTCTTATCACACCATCCTCTGAAGGGGTTACCCAAATTGCCAATAGGGAAATGGGACACAGCTCTCTCTCTGGCTTCTTCCATGCTGAACAGGGACACAGGGTAAGGCCATTGGAGTACCCCTTCAGTGGGTCTATATAAAAGACTCCCAAATTTCATAACTCTTGTCTCTAAAGTGAGAAGTCCTTGAATCCTGAATAGGAGATGTGAAGGAGAAGTAAAGGCAAGAGTAATTAGCATTACAAGTTCTATACAGGGAACTAGAAAAAAGTCAGAACAGGGCAATTTTCAAATGCTCATATGAGAGTTCATTGGAGTTTCTTGACAAGGACTTCCAAAAGCATCCCTCTATTGGGTTCCTCCTCATTTTTCTTTTGTCTTCCAAGGCTGGACTACTTGGCTGGGAAGAGTGGCTGGATACTCTGGTGAGGGTCCAGTGACCCTGCTTGGCTCCTTTAATGAATGAGTACAACCAACAAGAAGCCCAATTTTGACAATGTTTAGTGATCAGGCTCAGCTAAAGTCATGATGATAGTGTTTTTTTCATGCAGAAGGGATTTCTGTATAGCATTATCTTATTAAAAGGACTTGGAATTTAAAAGGATTTGGTGTTAGGAGCCACATATGAGGGAGAACATATGTCATTTGTTTTTCTGAGTCTGTGTAACTTCACTTAGTATAACAGTATCTAGATCCATCCATTTACCTGCAAATTTCATTGTTTTATCTTTCTTTACTGATGACTAGAACTCCATTGTGGAAATATACCACATTTTTGTTAACCACTCATCAGTTGAGGGACACTTAGGTTGTTTCCATCTCTTAGCTATTGTGAAAAGAGCAGCAACAAACATGGTTGTACAAGTGTCTCTACAATAGGATGAGCCCTTTGGGTATATGCCAAGGCATGGTATAACGGGGTCATATGGTAGGTTCATTTTTAGTTTTTTTAAGAGTTTTCCACACTGTTTTCCATAGAGTCTGCATGAGTTTGTAATCCCACCAGCAGTGAATGAGCGTTGCCCTTTCTCCACATCCTCGACAGCATTTGGTATCTTTTGTTCTTTTGATCCTAGCCAGTCTGACTGGGGTAAGGTGATACCTTACAGTGCTTTTAATTTGTATTTCCCTAATTACTAAGAATGTTGAACACTTTTTGAGATGTTTCTTAGCCATCTTTATTTCTTCCTTTGAGAACTCTGTTTAGATCTTTACCCATCTTTTAATTGGGTCATTTGGTTTCTTGATTCTTGTTTTTTCTTTATATGGTCTAGGTTTTAATTTTCTGTCAGATGTGCAGCTGGTGATGTTTTTCTCACATGCTATGGACTTCCTCTTTGTTCCTCTGCTGTATAGAAGCGTTTTAGTCTAGCGAAGTCCCATTTGCCAATTGTTAATCTTAATCCTGAGCAACTGATGTCTGATTTAGAAAGTCCTTTCCTGAATCTGTGTCTTGTAGGGCACTGTCTGTGTTTTTTTCTAACAGTTTCAGCACGTCAGTTTTCACATTAAGCTGTTTGATCCATTCGGAGTTGATTTTTGTGCAGGGTGATAGAAAAGGATCTAATTTCACTCTTCTACATGTGAAGAGCCTCTTTTGATGTCACCATTTGTTGAAAAGGCTGTCTTTCCTCCAATGGGCATTCTTGGCAACTTTGTCAAATATCATCTACAAATGTTCGGTTCTTCGATTTTGTTACATTAATCTACATGTAGAATTTATGGCAATAACATGCTGTTTTATGACTAGAGCTCCAAAATAAAGCTTAAAATGTGCTATGGTAAACTACTTCCCAGCAGTGGTCTTTGTGCTCAGGATTGCTTTTGTTGATTAAGAGTTCCAGATTTGGTCATTAAGGGCTCTTGTATATCTTTACCACATCATTATTGTAGAAATTTTATCTAATTTTGATTTTTTTCTAATTCTTTGAAGCATGTCCTGGGGATTTTGATTGGGATTGCATTGAATCTATATATTGCTTTTGGTCAGATGGTCATTTTAACAATGTTAATTCTTCCAATCCATGAACATGGGAGGTACTTCCATCTCCTGGTGACTTCCTCAATCTCTTTCTTTAACAGTTTAAATTTTTCATTGTAGAGATCTTTGGTGTCTTTCATCAAATTTATTCCAAGATATTTTAATTTTTTTGCAGCAATTGTGAATGGGAGCATTTCCATGTATTCTTTCTCCCATTGCTTATTATTGGTATATAGAAAGTCTACTGATTTTTATAGACTGATTTTATAACCTGCCATTATACTGAAAATGTAAATCAGTTCTAGGAGTTGTCTGGTGGAACTTTTGGGATCTCTTAGGTATAGTATCATATCATCTGCAAAAAGAGATAGTTTGACCTCTTCTTTTCCAATTAGTACTCCTTTAATTTTCTTCTCCTGTCTTACTGCTCTAGCAAGAGTTTCAAGGACTATGTTGAAAAGGAATGGAGATAGTGGACATCCTTGTCTGGTTCCTGATTTTAATGGGAATGCTTCCAGTTTTTCTCCATTTAGAATGATATTGGCTGCGGGTTTGCTGTATAAAGCTTTTATTATGTTGAGGAATGTTCCCTCCAGTCCAATTCCATCTAAGACTTTGAACATAAATGCAAGTTGAATTTTCTCAAAAGCCTTTTCTGCATCTATTGAGATGACAGTGTAGTTTTTGTTTTGAGTCCACTTATATGGTTAATGACATTTATTGACTTGCATATATTGAACCATCCCTGCATTTCTGGGATAAAGCCTACTTGATCATGGGAAATGATCTTTTT
>NW_008331829.1:2239738-2246617 GCF_000622305.1 Nannospalax galili
ATTTATGTTCATTAAGGATATGGGTCTATAGTTTTCTTTTTTGGTTGTGTCTTTACCTGGTTTGGGTATTAGAGTGGTGTTAGCTTCATAGAAAGAAAGTGGGAGTTCTCACTCTGTTTCTATTGTTTTGAATAATTTAAGTAGTATTGGTTGGAGGTCTTCTTTAAATGTCTGGTAGAATTCTGCTGTAAATCCATCTGGGCCTGGGCTTTATTAGTTGGGAAGCTTTGTATTACTGTTTCAATTTCCTTATATGTTAAGCATCTGATTAAACTGTTGATCTCTTCCTGGTTTAACTTTTGTGGTTCCCATGATTTCAGATATTCATCCATTTCTTTTAGGCCTTCAAATTTAGTTAACATAAAAGTTTTTTAAATATTCCCTTATAATGGTTTGGATCTTTTGGGAGTCTGTTGTGATGCTTCTCCTTTCATCTCTGATTTTGTTGATTTGGATTTGCTCTTTCTTTCTTTTGGTTACATGGGCTAAGGGTCAGTCTATCTTATTTAGCTTTTCAAAGAACCAGCTCTTAGATTCATTGAATCTTTGTATTGTTTTATTTGTTTCTATTTCATTAATTTCTGCTCTGATTTTAATTTCAGGAATTCTTTTATTTCTTTCTTAGTTTTTCCATAGACCCACTCATTGTTTAGGAGTGTGTTGTTCAATTGACACAAGTTCATATAGTGACTAGGGCTTCTTCCAGTGTTGATTTTGAGTTATATTGCTTTGTAGTCTGATAGAATGAATGGAATTAGTTCAATAATTTTGTATTTGTTGAGGTTTGTTTTGTGGCCCAGTATGTGGTCAATCTTTGAAAAAGTTCCATGACGTGCTGAGTTGAAACTGTATTCTTTGGTGTTTGGGTGGAATAATCAAAAGATGTCTGTTAGGTCCATTTGATGAATGGTATCATTTAATTCAGACATCTCTCTGTTTATTCTTTGTCCAGTTGGCTTGTCTGTTGGAGACAGTGGGATATTGAAGTCCTCTACTATTACTGAGTTGGGGTTAATCTGTGTCTTAAAGTCCTGTAGTATTGTTTTTATGAATTTGGGTGCACCAGAATTTGGTGAATATATGTTAGGGATTGTAATATCTTCTTGGTTAACTGTTCCTTTGATCAGAATGAAGTGACCCTCTTTATCTCTTCTGATTAGTTTTATTTTGAAGTCTATTTTGTCAGATATTGTAATTGTAACCCCTGCTTGTTTCTTAGTTCCATTTGCTTAGAATATTCTTTTCCATCCTTTTACCTTAAGGTAGTGTCTGTCCTTGAAAGTGAGATGGGTTTCTTGCAGACAGCATAGAGATGAATTTTGTTTCTTAATTCATTCGCTTAGCCTGTGTCTTTTGACTGAGTAGTTCAGTCCATTGATAGCTAAGGTTATTATTGAAAGGTGTGTATTGGTTGCTGTCATTTTGATTGCTGTTTGTGTTCTCTGTGTAATTTTGTGTTTCCTAGATTATATCTTTATTTTCTTTCATTGCCACTAGGGTATAGTCGTTTCTCTTTCTGCTCTCTGTATTGCTTCAAGTATTCTTTGGAGGGCTGGTTTTGTGGACATGTATTCTTTCAGGCTATTCATGTCATGGAAGATTTTTCTTTCCCCCTCAACTATAATAGACATTTTTGCTGGGTATAGTATTCTGGGCTGGCATTGATTGTCATGTAGAGCTGGAAATAGCTTGGTCCATGCTCTTCTGGCTTTCATAGTTTGCATTGATAAGTCAGCTGTTAACTCTGATGGGCTTTCCTTTGTATATGAATTGTTTTTCTTTTTCTGCTCTCAGTATTCTCTCTTTGTTCTGTACATTTAGTGTTTTTACTATGTTGCATCACAGGGAGTTTCTTTTCTGATCCTATTTGTTGTTCTATGTGCTTCCTGTATTTGTATGGGGATGTCTTCCCTTAATTTTTGGAAATTCTCTTCTACTATCCTGTTTAACAGTCAAGTCAATACCATTAACCTGAAATTCTTCTCCTACCTCTAGTCCTTTGATCCATAGATTTGGTCTTTTCATGGTGTCCCACATCTCTTGCATATTCCATTTCTGTGTTTTTAAAAATTTTCCATACTCTGCTTGAGTGGTCCAATTCTTTAAATTCATCCTCTAGTGTTGATATTCTGTTTTCCATTTCATTCATTCTAGAGGTTGTTGTTTCAAGTTGGCTTATTGAGTTTTGCACTTCCTTCTTCATTTCTGCCTGAGTTTTCTTCAATATTTCTCTTTTGTGAATTCATTCAGAAGTTTATTCCTATCTTCTTTTAGCTCTTTGATTTGTTTATTTGTGTGTTCTTTAAATTCGTTGATTTCATTGATCATGTTTATGAATGTTCTTTTAAATTCAGTGTCCTGGGTTATCTCAAGGGGATGCTCCTTGTAGAACTGTTCTACAGGACTGGTGGAGTTTGGTGGGGACATAATGTTTTGGCTTTCCATTTTATTATTCTTTCATTGTGGTTTTGGCATGTGAATCTCTTTTGTTGTTTATGATTCTGATATGAGAATTAAGTTGAAGTATGCTTCTGTTTGTATTATCCGGGTGCCTAGATAATATATTGGTTATGTAAAGCTAGTTGATACAGGATTTAGGTTCTCTCAGGTTTATTTTGGAGGGAACTGATGGCTTCAGATCAACTATTCAGGTGTACTCACAGAAGCCCAATTCAGGTTCTAGTCAGGTGCACTCAGGCTTCCTTTACCTCGTGGAGGCAGGATCCAGGCTCTCTCAGGCAGTCCTGTTTGTTGTAAACCCTATGCCAGAGGGAGGCCAGACAGGGCCAGAACTTGGCACTCTCTTGGTGGACTTGCTGAGATCCCAGCCTTAGCCTACCAAACCCAGAGGCCTTGGGAGGGACATTGGGAGGGGCCTCACAAAATCCCAGGTTGGGGGATGGCATGGTACAATTAGGGGAAGCTCACTACTATGTGGAAGCAGGATAGGGGGCTGCCAGGCTGTCTCCTGGGTTCTCAGGCCCTCTGGTATTTGGAGACCAGAGGGACGCCAGAATCCAGCACTCTCTGGGGGTCTGCTGAGCTCCCAGCTGCTACGCCAATAGAGGTCTGAACCCACCCTCTCAGACTGTCCTCTAGGATCTCCTAGTATGTGTGTTTTCAAGAGGCATTTGAACTAATAACATTTCCCTCTGGTTTTTCACACCACCTAAGTATTATTTACATCTCCTCCTTCTCCCACTGTATGGTCCTTCCTATTCCTTCTCCAATTAAAGTATAACCTATTTGCCCATTTTTCTCTTGATCACCAATCAATAATCCTGCCCTGCTGTAAATTCTATGACCCACAAAAATGACCAGCCCAACAAATAATCTCTACTGGTGCAGTAGTAGCACTTATATCGTGGGTGTAATCAAAAGCTTTCTAATTGGACTTAAGGCCCACTTATTGAGAGAAAACTCATGTGTGGTACTGCAAACATAGCCAAATACACACAGCTGGAGAGGTCACAGATCCTAGAAAAATCTTACATCTGTCACATCCCTAGACAAATATAATTTCTTACTGTGTTTTAAATATGTATCTATATCTTTACAGACAAGTATACCTCTCACCACTTATCAAAGAAGCTTCTTTAGCAACAACTGGGACTATTACAAAGTTCCACATCTGCTCAAAAATGTCTGTGAGGTGCACAACCCCAAGTAACACATAGCAGGACAGGGGTAGAAAGAATATTACCACATCTCTTAACTCTCTTCAGAGAAGCTTCCATATGCAACAGATGATTAACCCAGAAAACCACAACTGGTCAACGTACAGAGAATAAGAGGCTGCAGAGTGCTTATCCTTGAATAGGATACCTGTCTCAAAACTCTACCTCACAAGGCTCAAGGATCACGGTGGAAAAAGGAGCGGATGGATTGTAAGAGCCAGAGGTGATGAATGATCACACGGAAACAGAGTTTTCCAGACAGCTGGTCAGTTACTCATATGAACTCACAGCAATGGTGACAGCTTACACGAGGTCCATGAAAACTCAAACCAGACAAAATTCCAGCATAGGGATGAGAAATGACATAAGTTAATTAAGTAATAATAAATCTTACTTATGGCCATTATTTTATATTTAAATCAAATTCATAACTGCTTTTGTAGATAGCATACAAATAGAAGTAAATTTAAAAAGACTTAAAAATAGCCAAAAAGACAATTTGAATATATTTTATAGTACACACACAAACGAATTATTTATAATTTGCTTAGACTATTAGACTGATGCTATGGATGTGGTGATGCTTTTGCTATCATTTCTTTTAGCTCTCATGCGAATCTCTCCTATCTGTTGTTTAAAGGCCTGTGCCTCTCCTTCACAGCAGTCATCTAGGTTTACAGCTGATTCCATCACAGCTGGTAATTCAGAAAATACTGACTGTCCAGCATTGTTAGAACTGCCCCAGGCACAGGAAAGAAAAGAGAAAAATCATTCTCACTTTCTAGTATCTGCTGCAGATCAGTATATGCAGCCTCTAACCTGTGCTGGCAATCTGGGATCATCATCCCGGACTCTTGCAGGATCACTGCCTGCTTTTTAGTGTCATAATTCTCACCATCATCAGCTTTCATGTTTCAATATTTTCTTTTTGTTGCGTTGCTTACTTTTCATACATCGCCTTTTCTTTGACCTGTCGCTTCACCATGCCGGTCTTGATCTTGATCTGCCTCATGCAGGGATGGCCATGGTCCCTTGAGTGCCGTGGGAAGAGGTGGAGAGCCAGGGAACCTGATTAACCTTAGATATGCAATGCTCAAACTTAAAGTGCAGACTTTACCTTCTAGAAAGAAACAGAACCAATAGACAAGGACCAAATTCATATGACACGACAAATATTAATATTTTCCTAAATAAAGGAAATGTGGTTTTATTTTTAAGATGGAAAAATTGATTTGGTACAGGAATGTAGGCTGAGATTAGAAATTAAGAAATGAACTAGAGGCCATAGAGAGGAAGAAAGATGTTATGTCAGTGTTTAAACCTGATTATAATTAAGTGTTAGTATGTGTTATCATCTGGTGCTGTGTGGAGGGATGGTTATGGTGGCCATGGAAGGGAACATTAGAAATGATGTATTATTTTAGCAATCTAGGTCCATCAATCAGGGTTCTCCAAAGTAAGAGAAGAATGAGAGAGAGAGAGAGAGAGAGAGAGAGAGAGAGAACAGAAACAGAGACAAAGAGACAGAGATCTGAAGAGACGTGTAATTGGGAAAAAGCTGATTTTATGAACTTGGGTTGAAAATCTGTACTGCCAGTTTAGAAACTGAGGTGGAATTGTATTTCTGTGTGTGTATCATGTGTGTGTTTTCAATGAAGCCTCACTTTTTGTTCTTCATGCTTTCAACTACTTAGATGAGGCCAAACTACATTATCAAGGGCAATCTCTTCACTTAAAGTCAACTGGTTGTAGATATAACTTATATATAAAATACCTCCATATAGTGGAGGTATGGCCACGTGACACATAAAATTAACCATCACATGGGTCATTCAGTGTAAACAGAAACAGAAAAAATATTTGTTTGTAAAAACATTTTAGAAACAGAATTCACAAAATTAGTGTGGGATTGGATCTCTGGGTTAAAACCTGGGCCCAGTAAATGAAGTATAATAGGTCTTTCCCATGAATCTTAATAGGTATGATGTGGACAATTCTGTGTTTGAAAAGAGATTCCTTTTATTTTTCTTCAAATACTATGATTGACAAGGTAAGATAACTGTTATTACAAACTTTAAATGGCTAGTCTTGAAAAGAAATTCTGTTTGTTTCTGTCTGATGTTATTTGGCTAATTCTAAAGTAGACAAAGAAAATTCACATTGCCATCCAGAGATCATTACATAATGTGAAATTGGAGGAACCAAGGCCAAATATTTTGGAAGGAACAGGCTACAGATATGCCAAACGGTAGCCTTTCTTATTCTAATAGAAGGTCTTGTTTTCTAATCAAAGTTCACTATGCTATACTGTGGAGTCTGGAGAAGATGGTAATTTGGTGTAATATTATACAGCATCATTCAAAAACTGACAAAATGTAACCTGGTCAGATACAAAAATTTGGGTAGAAAGGAAGCTATATATGCCAAATATTACATACAGGTCCAGCAAGGAGGACAAGTCCCTTGCTGTCCATCCCTCTCTCCTTTTAGAACCATGAAATTAAATGGAAAGTTTTGAAAAAAATGAAGAATAGACGTTTTCTGAGAGCTAAATTTTAATGTGTATTTTTCTTCCTAAAATAAAATTGTCAAATCGATAAATAGAAAAATAATTTTGGAATTTGAACATTATGAATTAAAACTAGCTGAAACATGTTTCTAGATTAACTTCTAGAGCTTGATCAGTACCTTTTCAAAATTTCTTTTCAGAAGCTGTTGGCCTATTTTTTGCATTTAGTACTATAAATCCTTCTGCCTTGGTAATCCATGGAGTTTCCAAACTTAAATCAGTAAATTTTACATACAATTTAGATTAGTTTTCAGTAACTGTCCTTCATTTCAGTGTGCAACAGTAGCCACATTTTGCCCATATCTTCACTTTTCATGGTTTGAGACACTTCTATCAACAAGGATTCAAATGGTAAATTGAGAATTTAAAAATTAAAGACTTCACAAGGTTTAAAATACACACCATTTGGAGTAGCACGCCAAATTCTGAAGGCATCTTGCTTTACCCAGTTCTGGGTGTAAATTCCCCTTTTGTCCAGTGGTCCCATGTGGCATATACCACTCTTAGCACTGTCACGGTATCACAGTGTACCAATATTATAATCAAAAGAGCTTTGTAATAATTACTGCTATACCAAATTCAGAAAAAATGTGACTATTACTGTGACTATTTACTTTTGCTAATACATGTGAT
>NW_008331829.1:2246637-2250708 GCF_000622305.1 Nannospalax galili
ATTTTCAAATGCCTAGGTAATTATTGCTTTCCCTAAATAAAGCAATAGTTTCATCATGACTATTTTGTTCATTTTATAAAATTTTAGTAGCTCTTATGCTTAGGCATAAGTTAATATATTAGTTTCCTGTGAGTTTCATAACAAATATCCCTAACTCCAGTTCAAGGGGATCCAACAACCTCTTCTGTCCTCCTCTGGCATTGCACAACAGGGGTTTCCTTACATACAAGCATGCAATATACTCATGCACATAAAATAAGAATAATAGAGAATATAAGAATAAAAACCCCCAGCAGATCCATATTTCCTCATAGTTCTGCAGCCCCAAAGTCTGCAGTCAGGCAGTCCGTAGCCTCGGTTCCCGGGAGACTGCACAGGAGCGTCCGGGTGTCTGTGTTCCCTGCATCGTCCCCCTCGCTGCTGTTCCATCACACACATCCCTGCTCACCGCTGACACTGGTTTCTTAAGAAATTCTTCTGTGGCTGCATAATATCTAATATCTTCTCTATCTTCTTTTAAAGTGGGATTAGCCAGGTGTGGGGCGCATGCCTTTTCACTCTAGCACTCAGGAAGAAGAGGCAGGTAGATCTTTGTGAGCCTGAGGCCAGCCTGGGGAGACCCTGTCTAAAAAAGTAAATAAATGAAGGAAGGGCTTACAGAGACAAGCAGGAGGATCTGAGTCCCATCAGCCTCAGGCCGGGCATGGTGGCTCATGCCTTTAATCCCAGCACTCCGGAGGCAGAGGCAGGTGGACCTCTGTGAGTTCAAGGCCAGCCTGGCCTACATAGTGAGTTCTAGGACAGCTGGGGCTCCAGGGAGACCCTGTCTCAAAAAGACCAAAAAAATAAATAAAGAAAGAAAGAAAAAGATGGCGGTACAATCCTAGCTCGTGGGAGGTGGGAACTATAGAGCCTGAGCTCTCTGATTCAGCTTCTCTAACCTAATCTGAGAGCCCCCACTCCAGCCAATGAGTAACCCTGTTTCAATAAACAAAATGGATAGGTCCTGAAGGACCACACATGCCCTCTGGCCTCCACACACATCCCACACATCCATACATGTACCTGCACACACAAACATGCCCTATACACAGAAGTAAAATAGGATCAAAAAAGTTTCTTATATGCATGAGTGTTTTGCCTGCATGTATGTAAGTACACTCATATGTGTGTAAGAACACTCATGCATGCAAGGACTGCAGAGGTCAGAAGAAGGTGTGGGATCTTCTGGTACTGGAGTTACTAACAGTTGTGGGTGTGTAAAACAAACCCAGGTCTTTTGCAAGAGCAGCCAGTACTTTTAACTGCCAAGTCATCTCTCCAGCCCCTTAGGATTGGATTTAAGCTCATCTAAATAATACAGGATAATAGATATAGAACCTAAATCAAACCGCATTTTCAAAGATACTCTCCAAGTAAAGTTATGTGACTTTCCCTGGGGAGATATAGGCAAGCATCTATCCAACCCAGATGGGGAACTGATGGCAGAGCCAAGAAATGATTCCACCCCTGCGGTACTCAGTGAGCCAGCCAGTTGATCGAGGCAGTTAACAGGAGTATGGATGACTCAAAGGCAGCCTCATCACCAGAACATGCCCTTCAGGTGTCGGTTCCCAAACTCGCATCCCTGGAGCTCCCTGTACAGCTCACAGACAGTGCCAGCAGCGACCTCACTCCTTATCAATTATTGGCTGCTCTCCTAAACGCTGGGGCCAGGCCTTGTAAATCTTGTAGCTTTTTGAGCTTCCTGGATGCTTTTAAGCTTCTCTACCTCCTTGAGCCTCCTTGGAGCGCCCAGGTTTGTGAGCCTCCTTTCTGGCTCTGCCCTTCGAAAAGGAATATTTCAGTTTGGAGTGAGTAGTTAGACCACATATGCTAACACTGACACCTTCTAAAGATTAAGACCCAGGTACATCTTCCAGGCCAGTGTTAAACCCACTACGCTGGATGTAATAAGAAACACGAGTGTGGCATTATTTCATAAGCATGTGAGTTGTTAAACTTTCATCTTTTAGTTGAATCCCCATCTTGTTTGTTCCGCTGTGCGAACCTGATCCTGGGATCTAACACCTCATTTCTCCTCTCCTGGTGAACAGCTATAAGCTCTAACAGGAATTAGTAAAGAAAACAGGGAGTCAGCACAAGGAAGAGATACTTCTTCCTGTTTGCCTCTGGTCTCTGTTTCTGCTTCCTTTTCCTGTCGCTGTAGCAATAGGTCTTCACAGAAGTAGTGGCAGCAAAATCTGATTTTCACTGTTTCTAATAGTCGTTAAATCAGGTCATGGTACTCATCAGAGACAGCATCAGCAGCTCACCAGGCCCCCTTCTCTCAGATCTTAGCTCCACACGCCACATCTCTGATTCATAGACATGAGTTACTGATAAGCAGAAGCCCCTGTTCAAAGGGCTGAGTTTCGTCTTCGCGGGGCTCTTCCTTCAAGCTCATGAAGTAAAGAGCTCCGGCTTTCCATTCTCTACCAGTAGAGGTGGCAGTCCTTTCCTGCTGTGGCCTAAAGGGGACGGGAAACACTTGAAAACGTCCCTGAGAATTAAAGTGAGACGGTAACAGAAACAGGACTGAGGCATTTTGTTTTTGTAGGTTTTAGTCAGGATCGGATAAAGCATTGTGGTGGCCGGGGTGTGGCTGATGCGGTTCTTCAGCTGAAATGAACCCCAGTGTTCTAGAGACGGGAGTGGGAACATGGAAGTACACGTCTCCAGGCGGCTCTGCAGAAGATGTCAGTTTTATGTTTCTCAAAATCGATTGATTGATTGATGATTGATTGATTGATTGAAGGTCATCACCAGGCAAGCTCTTGCAGACTGTAGGATTTTTCAGAGACTGTTGAATCATCTGCCCCATGGCAAAATAACTATGGATAGTCCACTGCTCAAAACTAGACTGAACAAGGAACATGGAGGTGTGTTCCTTCTCTTTTCCATTTCTGTTTTAATCGCTATTTCTAATTGATATCTTTGTTTCTAGCAGGAAGCATCTGCTACATTTGCTCAAGTGCTCAGTATTGCTTCACCTCTATTAAGGGACTGTCGGTGGCACTTTGCAACAGCTATTAGCCCTTCCGGTGGCTATTTTAGTTTATTTTAGTTTCACTGCTTAGCGTAAATAGGAATGTTACAGATCATAAGTAACATCAACCTGATCTCAGCTCACCCTCTCTGGTACAGGAGAGTTTTGGAATTTTGTTTCCTTGTAGTTAAATAGTATTTATTGGGTAATAATCAGCAAAAAAAAAAAAAAAAAGTTTGTGAAAGGACCTTTGATAACTTGGTATTCTAGACTTGCAATACCTAAGTTTCTGTAAAGTGGACCCACATTATAACATCATAAATAAGAGAGAACTGACAGTAAACATCACATTTGCCATTGATGTCAACACGCAAGTGCTTTTGTCAGTGATTGAGGAATTTGAGTCTAGAGGCCAAACTGCAGCTCCTGTTCTTTCTCTATAGCACGTGTGGTTTATTATGTCCATAAAGTGTCTTTTCAAAGACTGTAAATTGCATTATTTATGTACTCTCCGTGATCCAAACACACTTGAAGCTTGAAGGTCAAAGCTGAAAACTGCATCCTAAATTCCTGTGTGTGGGTGATGTATGGTGCATTTAGCAGTTCATTCTGTGCTGCCGCAATTAAAGATCTGTCAACATTTCTAAAACACACTATTATTTCAGGGTTTGAAGGCATAATCATTTATCTGCATTCTTTCATGAGTTATGTGAAGCAAACCTTCAGCTTTGGGAGGACATGTCCCACTTCTATTAACAAGATTATGTGATTTATTTGCTATCCTTTTCACTAAAATGCTAAGCAATTAAACCCAGGCTATGCTAGTTTTCAGAAGCTTCATAAACACATCCATAAACACATTCAGTGGCCAAAAGTACTGAACATACAGCAATGTTAAGAAACTTGGGGTTGGTGATATAGCTTACTAGTAGTGCTTGTGTAGCACGTACAAAGCTGTAGTTTAGAAGCTCAAGTGCCACAAGCCTGCAATGTCAGTACTAAGGGGGTGGAAGCAGTAATATCAGAAGCTCAAGGTGAATTTT
>NW_008331829.1:2250859-2263441 GCF_000622305.1 Nannospalax galili
TAAAGTAAACATTTTTTTAAATGTGCGGCCTCTTGTGCTCCATTTACAGATGTTTATCCAACTTAGCAATGCAGTAAAGTAGGTGTACATTTGCCTTATTAGTTTGTGCATAGAAAAAAGGATATGCTGGGAGAAAAAAAATTTTATAAAGGACTCTGTTAGCTGTTGAATTTAAAAGTTCCTTGTAATCATGTGATCTGAACTTCTAGATCCATGCTATTCAGTATGGCAGCCACTAACAATCCAGAATGTAATTAGTTCAAATGAAGTTGCTAAACCAGAATATAATATGTATTTCAGACTTACTAGTAAATAAAGAAGAAGTGTAAAATAACACGGCAACAATTTTGTACGGACTCATGTTAAGTGATATTAAAATGAATGTTGTAAAATGGCTTCATGTGCTTTTTAAACTGAATCTTATGTAAGTGCTAGAGAATTTACACATGCAATCACCACTAGAGTCCTTCTGATCAGAATTGCTGTGAATACTCCCCAACCCAGCATCTTTTCTTAGAGATGAAACACATAATTGATTAATGTTGACTCGAAGTGAGGTGAACATTTTCAGATTTGATGAAGGTGGACTGAGGCCCTTTCTTTGGAATGCACAATAAAAATGTGGAATATTTACACAATGAAATTTTATCGATTCAAAAGAAAAGTATTTCTAGAGAAATGGATGAAACTGAAAATTAAGTGATTAAGTGAGGTGTCCCGGGTCCCAACACACAAACACCACTCATTCTCTCTCATGTGGATCCTATGTTTATGCCCATGAAATTTATGATTCTGTTGTGAGTGCAGGACATGAATTTGAAAGGGGACCTTGAAAAAGGGAAGGAAGCTTAGAGGGCTTGGATAGGAAGGGAAATAGAACACATGGGTCATAGTGTGGAAATGAGACTACTGGGTGAGGTGGGAGGGAACAGGGTGGGTGCAGGGAGACAGAAGGGAGACGTGTGCAAAGAGGGCCAACCATTATCAAGTATTAACACAGGGCCATAAAAGAAAACTCAGAAAATCTCAAAATACTTTGGTTGAATGTAAATTTCTTCAGCTAAGATACTTGATAAGATGTACTGAACAAAGTTAATTCATCCTTGAGTAATCTAAACATAATTCAGCTGAAATTTTCTTTCTTGATGCTAATAGGATCTTACCCAGTATTTACCTTATAACTATTTAACTTCTGAAGGCACAATGTGATTTTTCCATAGTTTTACTAAAACAGTATTTGCTTTGTCAATCCCCTTAAGGAGCAAACTATTGTGTCTCCATCCACTTCTAACGTCGAGCTCGAAGCTAGATAGCTACCTCCTGTCCTCTTTTAAGTCTCTGGAAGTTTTGTTCACATTCTTCTACTAATTTATAATGTCTACAAGTATTCATTCACTGAAGTCTACAAATGTAAATGAAATGGTTTGGGGTACCCAATCAGAAAGACTTAAGAAAAATGATTCCAAATGTTATCACAGAAAGATGCCTTGAAGTTCTGAGATGTGTGTCAGCATTTGGGAGTCATGACCTTGGAGATAAGAGAGTTGGGCAGGATGTCATACACACAGACCATGGGTGAACAACAGCAAGCAATTACTGCTAAAGATAAACATTTTAACTGTGTTAATACAGCAGCTGTCAGTCTTTCTGTCCACCATGAATTATGCTTTACCATGTATAGCCTTTCCTTCTTCTTACTGTCTGCAACTAAGGAATGATCTTTAGAGTACTTGCCAAGCATGAAGAACTGAGTTGAGATTACCGCACCCAGCCATGGCAGCTCCTGTGTATAATCCCAGCACTGGGGGTCCAGACAGCAGAACCCTTTGGAGTTCTCTGGCTAGTCAGCCTGGTGGAATTCGTGAGAAAGGTTCAGTAAGAAAGGTTCTCACAAAAGACAGTGGAGAGTGACTGAGGAAGACATCTGATGTTCATTTCTGGCCTTCACGTGAACACACACACACACACACACACACACACAAGAAGGAAGGAAGGAAATGAAAGAAGAAAAGCAAAGGAAATAAAAATGAAGAGGAATGACCTTTCCAGAGCTAGCCTGAACTCGCTGATCGTCACCCTTCTCTCCTGGCTTTGCTGTGTCAGTTTTCACAAACTTGACCACTTCCATAGCTCTGCATTTTAATCAGTGTTGACATCCGCTATGATTTCAGCTTCTGATTTGAAACCATGTGGCCCATCTGAACTGCACCATTTTGCACTATCCAAGGCAACATTCTAATCCCATTACTGTCTATCACCAATGACTGATACTTTTGAAAAAAATAAAACAATCTTTAAATTTCTTAACTCTTGTTTGGAAATTACATCGTCATCCATGGAGGGAACCCAAATTTGGTTGCCTCAGTTTCCCCATTTGGTTTTCATTTGTTTGATTTTATCTTAGGAGTTTTCCCTTTGATCAACTTGTTGCATTACCCTTAAATTATGAAGCATTTTTGTTGCTTCTATGTGAACATCCAAAAAACTGGATTTATGTCACAATTTTGCTTAGGATAGATCATCTGAGAAAATTCTAAAATCTCTATTATGGTTAGAACGTTTCCTCTAAAATTCAGGTTGAAATTTAATTTCTACTATGATGGTATCAGAATAAGGAGCCATGATCTGATTAGCTTGGGCGGATGTACAGTCGTGAATGGATTCTTACCTTTTCTCAAATGTTTGGGTTAGTTATCAAGGGGGAGGCTTTCTTCTAAAAGCTAGCTTCTACTCATAGGTTCTTTAAAAATTATTTTGTTCATTATTATTATTTTATGTGTATGAGTGTATTGCCTACATGTGTGTAAGTGCACCCTGTTGTGCAATGCCCATGGACCTCAGAAGAGGGTGTCGAATCCCCTGGAACTGGAGTTATGGACAGTTCTGAGACATGATCTGTGTGCTGGAAATTGAACCCAGGTCCTCTACAAAAGCAGCCAGTGCTCTTAACCGCTGAGCCATCTGTCTAGCCACCTGTTCATGGGTTCTTGATACTACCCTTCCACCTACTGTCTGGTTTAGAGATGCTTTCTGCCATATTATGTTTTGAGAAGGCACCGAATTGATGAAGCCCTTTGCACCTAGCACCTTAGAGAAGTTTTGGAGCTGTGACATTCTTGTTCCAACAGCACAAAATAAACGAAGAATCTCTTAATGACGAAAATTCCAATTAGTGATGCTTATTTTTTCCTACACCTCCTCTCTCCCTCCCTCCCCTTCCTCCTCCTCCCTCTCCTCCTCCCCCTCCCCCTCCCCACCTCCTTCTCCTCCTTCACCTCCTCCTCCTTCTCCATTCCTTTCTCACTCACTTTCAGAACAATGTTTTTACCAGCATGAAAAATTACTGCTACTTCATGTTTATATTTTTACAATTGAATTATCTGTAGACTTTAAGTTTTCAGGGTGGGTGGACAAGTGTTTAATATCTGTGATAAACTGCCTATTTTTGTTAGAAAACATCCTCAGGCAAGTATCTCTATCAAACTTGATTTTTGAAGCAAAACCTTTGTTATGGAATGAGGAGAGAAATGCACTTGCTGTATCTTATTGATGAAGTTGTAAATTACTACAACTTTGAGATGTGCTATACTTTGGCAGTCTGACAAAAGGTTTATTTTGTTGTTTCTGTTGAAAGTATTTTCAATTTGTCAGACATTAGTTCCAAGCTCAGTGCTTGTTGGAATATTGTTTTAATGTAAGTACATAGATAAGATATTGAAATTATAGCCATTCCAGTTATGTGTTCTGCCAAATCTTAGCTCTTCTAAGGAAAGGCTATGGCTGTTGAACAAACCAATCTGCCTATCCTGCTCCGAATAGAAAATATGATTGTTCTTGTTATATTAAGTTGTTTTGAAGACTATGTGAATTGAACACGAAAAATGCCAAGAATGCTGATAAGCACATTAAATGCTGTAGAAGTATTAACAGTGTTTCCACCAGGATTGATTTATGTCACCAAGCTTATGTGGGATCAGGTTGGTAGAAATCTGTGGATGATGATGAATAAGATGGTGAGTGTATTTTTGAAGTGTCCCAGCTAAGGGAGACAAGTGACCATAAAAAGCTTACAGTGGGCTGTGGTCAGTGTTGTGATGGAGTCATCAGCCTTGTCTGCTACTGGACTGAGGACTCTGTCAGCTTGGTTCACTGGCATCTGAGAAACTGGGTCCCTCTCTGAACCACACCAGGTTCATGCTCAGTTCATCAGGACCACAGGGCACAACTCTGGTCATGTCAGTGTTTGGATTCGAAGTCAAAAGGTGAATGGTTTATACATTGATTACCATTGATCCTTTAAACATTACACAAAGCACCCACCTTAATCAATCTACATGTGAATTCAAGGATACAGCCTTCTGATTGAATTTTAGCTCAATGTTTTGGTCATCTGTGCATGTCTACAAGTATGTTTCATTACTTATTAGCTGATTATTTTGGTCTGCATACACCTTTTAAAGAAGACTCAACTCTTTGTAACTAACATATTTCAAACTAAAATGCTAATATTGTCCTATAAATGAAAATCTGAACTTATTTAGTGGCATTGAATTATTAGCAGCACAGGAATGAAGCCACTCCCTGTGGAGCTTGGCGCATATGTAGATGCTGCGTGGTCTGGCGGTAAGAATACACAGAGGATTGCTGTTAGGGGAGTGGAGTGACTGGGGAAGAAGTAAATAAAGGAAATAGACAACTTGTCCCATTAGTTTGTGATATCAAAAATATTTAAAAAGGTAGGCATTTCTACTTGTATGGATGATTATAAGGTATTAATAAATGAAAATGCCAGCCTATGGAAGTCGTCTCTTTATCACTCAGCTTCTACATGAACTCTTCTGGGCAAGAGACGTCATCAGATGATCTCGGAGTCACAGTCAGAGTTAAGGGAGGTGGAGTGGGCATTGCCATACAAAGAAAACCAAAAATGTTGAATAAGAAGAAGCAATTTTTACAGAGCAGTTTTTGTAAATCGGGCACTATGCAGGAAATATTATATTGTAGCTCATTTAGTTACAGCTACTGAAGACTGTAAGAACTAATATTTCCTTTTTTACAAGTGGGTGAAAAGTATCAGAGAGGTTAAATAACTTTAATACACTTGAGATCATCAGGCAAGGAATTGGAGGAGATAAATCTGGAAACTTGTTGGTAGGTGCGGATAAAGTCAAACTAAGGTTGCATTTGCATAAGACAAAGTAAGCCACACATTTTATTTAATTAATTCTCAGACCTACATGGGGACATTCATGTGGGAAATGAAGTCTCAGAGTTACTACTGAGCACTTGTGTAGTGTCCTGCACAGAAAGGCAGTCGGTTGAGGGGACAGTATGAGAAAAAGAAGCTTGGACTAGGACAGTTGATTGCATAAGACAGATTAGGAGAAAAAAGGCTGCGTTATGAAATCTGTGGGCAGATTTCTCTCACCCTCTACCTCATGTTGGTAATGAGGGTGATGTTCATCTCCCTCCTGGTACAAGGACAGAACCCATCACACAGAAGTATTATGTACCCCTGAATTCCTGGAGAACAGGCAAGAGGAGGCTGCCTTCTTCTGTCTACTGTTTTTCAAGTCCTTCTTAACCCAGAATAAACATATGACAAGCAGTATGCTTTGGGTGAGATGCTTCAACCCCTAGTACATGAAGGACCATGACGGACACACTTTTGGTGCAGATTGCTTAGTATTCCCTAGTCATTTTTCCTCTATATATTTTCATATATACATATATATGTATGTATATGGTCTTCAGAACTTTCCTGTCATTAAATTACTAGTGTAGGATCACAAGTCCAATATAGCTTAAAGCATGTGATTGTCGGTGTACAGCCAAGCTTCACTACACAAGCAGATTGGGTGATGACGAGCATAATTACATTAGTAAGGAAAGTTCTATGTTAACAAAAAATAGTGTATTTGACGTTAAGGTTTGAAGATTGCTCTTGAAATGAAAATAAACACGATGGGGATTAGAGGCTAGTTACCAAGACCAACAGCTGCAGTGGATGTCTGCAGCTCTGCATGCTGGGGGCACTTTATTGTGCTCACGTAGTCATGTTTGTGACCATAAAGCAACATCGATGACACTTTATTGCTCAGAAGAAAATACATTTGTTTAGTTTGGAATATTTTATTATTAGTGATTTTTATTACTATTAGATGTGGTATTTAGGGGATGGAGAGTTGACTCCGTGTTTAGAGTGCTCCCTACTTGTCCAGAGTTTGTTTCCTACCACCCACATTGGTGGTTCAATGTGGCTCCCGTGGACCTAGTACCCTATTCTGCCCTCCAAGAACACCCGCAAACATGTGATATACAGTTATAGAGTCACACACGTACAAAAATATACCATAGCATTTCACAGTATAATAAGCAGTTTTCTATTCAGCAATTGGATCTGGGGAGGAAGGTATAAGATTTTGACACTTTTTTCTTATAGTGTATTGCATTTTGATTCATTAAAATTATTTATTACACTGTATGTATACATATACATATACTTTGATATATATCTATTCTTATATACAGATACCTCCATTACATATGTAAATTTGTATATATGAATTTACACATGTAAACATACATAATCATGTGCACACATATATCTTAAAAACATAGAGACAAGAATAAAAACAAAAATAGCAAAAATGAATAAGAAACAGTTCCAAAATGCTGTTAGATGTAAGACCATCTGAGCTGAAGTTTTATGTGCTGATAAAGCCACAGGAGGGCAAAGCTGGTGTGGTTTATCTTCAAAGGTTTTATTCATTCACAGCTTCTCAATAGTAGCAACAGCTTTTTTGTGGGCACTGTACCTCATCTGCATTTGGAAATGGAAAAACAATTTTCAAAATCTACGATAAGAAATAAAGCAAAAACCTCTTGGCACCATAGAGGCAGGCACAGAGATCCAACAAAATACATATATTTTTAATTTTCCCTGAATTTTCTTAGAATGAGAGTAATATGCAACTGGGTTCTTCTTTGTACTCTGACCAAAAGGTAAGATTTCTTGAATGTGTCATCTCTAAGTGTTAAAAATGCCCAAATCCTATAACTTAAACATTACCAATGTATAAAATGTGTAACTTCATTGACCTCCTTTTTTGTCTTTTTTGAGACAGGGTCTCCCTGTAGCCCCAACTGGCCTGGAACTTGATATGTAGATCAGGCTGGATTTGAATTCACAGAGATCCAACTGACTCTGCCTCCCAAGTGCTGGATTAAAGGTGTGTGCCATCACACCCACCTCAAATTCCTGCATTTTATGGGACTATAAAATAGTCTCCCAGCTCCCTGAAACTTCTTAATTTCAATGGAGGACATATTATTCTCCAAGGCTTCTTGCCTGGCTCACAGTTCACTATGCAGTGAATGATACTATTTTGAGGGTATTGGATTAATGTATTTGCCAGAACATTTGCTGTGTCGAACACTTGTCAAGGTGACTTGTTCCAACATTTCTAATTGAAAGAACCCATTAGCATCCTTTCTCTGAACTTGTGTCCATGGTTCCAAAGAGTGACGCTCAGAGCGTTATGTATTATCTGTTTGCCTGAAGTAAGTATTGGGCTTCAGGTAAGAAGGGAGACTAGGATTATAACCCGGCCTACTGAGTAACGTCAACAACTTTAAAAAGCATTATTTACTTTTTCATACAGTGACACTTAGAACTTTCAAAGAAGGTCCTGAACACCCATATAGTTATTAACTAAAATGCACACCTTTTAAATTTTTTAAATTAAATTTAATTAAGAAAAGATTGGGGCATTTCTTGGGCTGGAGAGATGGCTCAGCGGTTAAGAACACTGACTGTTCTTGCAGAAGACCTGAGTTTGAATCACAGCACCCACATGGCAGCTAACAGCTGTCCATAAGTCCAGTTCCAGGGGATCCAACAGTCTCTTCTGTTCCCTGTGGGCATTGCATGACACAGGTGCACTTACCTACATGCAGGCAGTACACACATACATGTAAAATAAAAATAATAAATAAAATATAAAAAATAAAAGATTGGAGCATTTCTTAATGAACCACATTCTAGAGTCTCTAAAAAGGAGAAATTTAGCAATTATTCAATACATGCAGATTTCATCAACAGAGAAACCAGAGGATTTAGAATATAAAATTTAAAGGAAATACTGGGATGGTACTACCTTAATTAGTAGGAAAAAATTAATTATGACTTTCTCCTTTCATCTTGATCATTTTGGTGGCACAGTGATTGACTACTAAGAAGATGGATGCACTAGTTGGGGTGAAGCATTGTCTTTCCTTTGGTCTCCAAACAGTCCAGATTCCCAACACACAAAGTCCTAAAATCCATGACCTTCTAGGTTAGGACAAGAGGTTGAAGCTGTATCAGGGTTAGAAGAGGTACCCTGACTTTTTACTGTTGGAAGGGCAAATGTCCTTTTGTAAATTTGACACATGCAGAGCTCGTAGATGTTCAGATGTTCTAGAAAGCCTCTTATTTTACACTGAGTCTTTGATAGGGTGAATAACCTTTGGATGTGGTTCTGGGAACTGGAATTCTAGATTTACACCTTGTTTAGACCACACCAGTGATGCAGCACCTCAACAGTTCCAGTTCCTGTTTTCTTAAGTTGGAACAAGAAGTAAGCATTTCTGAAGCAATCTAATGCAGGTCCTTTGTCTCCACGTTCACTGTCCTCCATCCTCCAGCGATCTCTCCAATTCTCTATAAATGCAATTCAACAACACTCAGTGCATCAATTACTCCTTATGAGTCTTTCTAGAGCACTCGGGGTCTTTTTCACAGGAGTAACTCTCCTCTTCATAATCAATATGTTACCATTTATACACTATTACTTAAACGTGTAATTTCATATAACTACACCTGTTTCTGTGAAAAACTGGCTTAAGATAAAAAACGAGACCTCTTGTTAAATGTAAACTCACTGAAGGAATGGAACGTGGTGTCTGTAGATGTGAAATACAGTGAAAGTAAAGAATAGGGAACAGTGTAGTCACGTAAGACATCTAGGTTTCAGTGCATTTGGACTTCCTCGGTTTTTTGTTTTATTTTTTGTTGTATGTAATATGTGCATATGCGTGTATGCATGCTTGTAGGGGGAAGGGAGATACGCGTGTATGCACTTGGATGCCCAGGGATAAGGTCTCGAATCTTCTCAATACTTTTTCTATCTTATCTGAGACAGAATCTCTTAGTCAAACCCAGAACTCACTGATAGGGTCCCTCGAGGCAGCCAGCTTGCTCTGGGTCTCCAAGGCTGAGATGACAGCCCAGCTGTTTATGCCCACCCAGCATTTACATGGACTCTGGGCATGTCAACCTGAATCCTCACATTTGCTTGGCAATTACTTAAGCCATCTCCCCACCTGGCTAAGCAGCTTCAAAAGTTTCTCAAGATATTCCAGTGCACATTAAATTTAATAACCTCTGCTGGACAGTTATAGAGCCCTCACTCACACTGAAAATAAGATAGGAAAATACTGTGCAGCAGAAGACAAATAAAAAGGGTGGTAAAGTATCTTCTGAAATTCAGTGTCCCTTCTCATTCTCAGTAGAGTGGATATCTGTGGTTTGTTGCTTGAAAATGATTTTCAAGTATCTGATGAAAGAGCCCCCTTCCTACATGAGGGGGATCGTCTGGAACACAAAGGCAAAAGAGTCTCTCTCTCTCTCCCCTCCCTCTCTGTAGGGGTCTGTGGTATATTGACTGTCAACTTTAGCAGGATGTAAACTCACCTAGGAGAGGACCATCTGGGCATGTCTGTGAAGACATTTCTAGATTGGATTAATCCAGTTGAGAGGACACCCCCTGAGCTTGTGCACCACCCTTTTGTGCGCTGGGTTCTCAGCCCTAATAAAAAGGAAGAAGGGAGTTGAATGTAGGCCTGCATTTCTTTCCTCTCTCCGGGCTACAAATGCAGCGTAAGCGTTCACCTCACTTTCTACTACCTTGGACCCTGAACTGTGAGCCAGAGTCCAGCCCTCCTTCGTTGAGTTACTTCTGTCAGGGGTTCTGTCGCATAAGGAAGGGCTCCAGGTCAGGCCTGGAAGGTGCAGATCAGAACTGCAGCAGGGGCAGAGGGCATCCTGTGCGCAGTGGAGGACAGCCTTGAGCAGGGGTGCCCACCGGGACTCTCAGGTCCTCACCCGGTCCTGCGCTTGGCGGGGTCTTCCTCTCACGGTCTGAGCCCTTCCTCTTGTCTCTTGCTTTCTAGCCTAGTTCTGACGGTTTCCTTTCTCCTCTGTAATGTATTACATCATTCACAAGTTGTGTGCTGGGCAGCTTCCGTTGTCAACTTGACACACCTGGGAAGTGGAAACCTCGCTCGGGAAGTTCTGCCATCGGATTGGCCAGTGGTCCTGTCTGTGAGGCATTTTCTTAATTGCCCAGTGAGGTGGGAGGGCCCAGGCCACTGTGGGTGGTGCCACCCCTGGGCAGCAGAGCCCAGTTGTATAAGAAAGCACAGGCCAGAGCAGCAAACCGGGAAAACAGCGTTTCTCCACCGCCTCTACTTCAGTTCCCATCTCCAGGTCTTTGCGCTGGGTTCCTGCCTGACTTCCCTCAGGGATAGACTAGTTTTTAGAAGTGGAAGATGGTCCAGATCCTTTCCTGCCCAGGGAGCTTCAGTCATGGTGATTCTCACAGCAATAGAAAAGCTAAATAGAGCGCACACAAACCTAAGTGTGTCCACGTGTGCTGTGTACATGTACAAATCTAAATGTGTCCACGTGTGCTGTGTATGCATACAAACCTAAGTGTGTCCACGTGTGCTGTGTACATGTACATATCTAAGTGTGTCCACATGTGCTGTGTATGCACACAAACCTAAGTGTGTCCACGTGTACATGTATGTATCTAAGTGTGTCCATGTGTGCTGTGTACATGTGCACATCTAAGTGTGTCCACGTGTGCTGTGTATGCACACAAACCTAAGTGTGTCCACGTGTGCTGTGTACATGTACATATCTAAGTGTGTCCACATGCACTGTGTATGCACACAAACCTAAGTGTGTCCACGTGTTCTGTGTACATGTACATATCTAAGTGTGTCCACGTGTGCTGTGTACATGTACAAACCTAAATGTGTCCACATGTGCTGTGTACATGTACATATCTAAGTGTGTCCACGTGTGCTGTGTATGCATACAAACCTAAATGTGCCCACGCATGCTGTGTACATGTACATATCTAAGTGTGTCCACGTGTGCTGTGTATGCATACAAACCTAAATGTGTCCACGTGTGCTGTGTACATGTACATATCTAAGTGTGTCCACGTGTGCTGTGTATGCATACAAACCTAAATGTGCCCACGCGTGCTGTGTACATGTACATATCTAAATGTGTCCATGTGTGCTGTGTACATGTACATAGCTAAATGTGTCCACGTGTGCTGTGTACATGTACATATCTAAATGTGTCCATGTGTGCTGTGTACGCACACTGTCACCCGAGTTCCCTCTGGGTCTCCTGCACTATCAAGCAAACCATATGACATATCTTTATGTGTATTTATTAACTTACAAAGGAATGAGCACCCAGTGCCCAGCCCCGCACTGTGGCTCAGAGCTCGCCATATCAGACTGCACCATGCCCATAGTCACCACTAGCATTCAGGAGCCTCTGGGGCCAGCAATCTCGCCCCAGGTCCATAAAAGTCAGGTCATTCTGTCCTCAGGCTGCCTCACGACTATGCATTCCGCACACTGCACTACCGTGCTCACAACTTCTGTCCCAAGATGGCTCCCAGCAGCCCCCCAGTAATCCATGCTCTGAGGCAGGCCACAACCCTTGGAGGAACAAGCCATTGGGAGACACATACATACCTAAATGTGTCCATATGTGCTGTATACATGTACATTGCTAAATATATCTACATGTGCTGTGTATGCATACAAATCTAAATGTGTCCATGTGTGCTGTGTATGCATACAAACTTAAATGTGTCCATGTGTGTTGTGTACATGTACATAGCTAAATGTGTCCACGTGTCCTGTGTACATATACATATCTAAATATGTCCATGTGTGCTGTGTACATATACATATCTAAATGTGTCCACATGTGCTGTGTACACATTAAACTAAATGTGTCCAGATGTACTGTGTACGCATACATACCTAAATGTGTCCACATGTGCTGTGTACACATACAAAACTAAATGTGTTCAAATGTACTATGTACACATACATACTTAAATGTGTCCACATGTGCTGTGTATATATACACACATAAATGTGTCCACATGTCCTGTGTATGCATACATGCATACATGGGTCTATTCTTAAGCTAAACATACCTATTTCTAGTTGCTGTAGCCAGATACATGAGTGAGTACATTATTTTGGGTCTTTTTGTTTTTTAGAAAAAGCATTTCATTATAGCTTTAGGTTCACTGTTGAATTAATACAGTTATACAGTATTGAACTCACTATAATCCCTGTAAGACATCAAATTGAATGAGCTTTTAACCTTTAAAAAAGACCTCCATGGTCAACACGGAGGAATCATTTCCTCCATGCTTCCAAGAGAAGCCAACAATGGTCGAGCAGGACCTTTGACTTATCTTCACATAGATGGAA